>NW_026888609.1:0-9961 GCF_032173495.1 Musca vetustissima
GCAAAAACAATTTTAATGTAAGTACACTTTTTATTTTGTTTACGTTTTATGGTGACAGCGAAGTGTCGCTTACATTAAAATAACATATTAAATTATTATGAAATAATAAGGTTATTTACAAGGAATTCCGCTCTGAACGGTTTTAAATAAATAACTTCATCTAAAGGAAGTTGGATTTTGAAAATAATACTCGAATTTTCTATTAAAAACAAAATATTTTAAAATTTCAGTGGCTCTTATAGTGACAGTGAAAGTGACAACCCAATAGAAGATGAAATGATCATAGGCAAAAGAGGTTATAAAGTCAATAGATTAAAACGAATTGTTGGAAACTTATCAAAAAGAGACACTTCCGTTCAACCTAACCCTTGCATAAACAAAATATGTGGGAATGAATGCGGCCAAAAACTTTCAGAGTTAGATCGACAACACATAAATGAATTTTACTGGGGAATGGATTTCAAATCAAGGCAAACAAATTGGTTAGCTTCTTGCGTAACACGAAATAATATACGTAGACGAAGATCGGACAGCAATAAAAAAAAGTATAGTTATACCTACATGATAAACTTCAAAAATATTTATTTTAAAGTTTGCCAACAATTTTTGCTTAAAACTCTTCACATTTCCCAAACTCGTTTAGTGTCAGCTCGAAATCAGTCAAATGTAACAAATATACAGACAGATAAGAAAAAATCTACTGCACCCCATAATAAATCAGATCCATCAAAGGTGAACATTTTGAAGAATTTTATTGAACAACTTCCCGCCGTTCCTTCGCATTACTGCAGAAATAAAAGCAAAAAAATGTACCTCCCTCAAGAATTTCGTAACATAAAAGGTTTATACGATGTTTATAAACAACATTTGAAAAATAAGGACAAATAATCTGATATTCTCTCCTTAAGAGTTTTTCGTCACATTTTTAAAAACTGCTTTTCATATTGGATTTCATTTACTAAAGAAAGATAAGTGTGTGTTATGTGAAAAATACAATAACCTTGATCGCGAACAGCAATTGCTTTTAAACCAAACGGATTCATATCAAAATCACATTAGAGACAAAAATCATTCCAAAGAAATATTTTTAAAAGAACAAAAAGACAAGTCATTACTTTCCGCCAGCTTTGATCTGCAAAAAGTTTTAAACACACCTCATGGAAAAAATATAACATTATTCTATTCACGGAAATACGCATACTATAACGAAAGTATTTACGAAAACGGCACTAGAAATGGTTATTGTTTTTTATGGGGAGAAACTGATGGAAAACGGGGATGTAATGAAATATGTACTATAATATTTCAGTATTTAAAAATTATTGATGAAAGGAAGACACACACAACAATGAGCCTCTATTGTGACAGTTGTGCTGGCCAGAACCGCAATCGAAGTATGCTTGCCACTATTTTTTATTTTCTTAAGGAATCAACCTTTGTAACAAATATTAAAATAACTTATTTATTGCCCGGGCATACAATGATGCCCGTGGATTCAATACATAGCACTATTGAATCATTCGTTCGTAACAGAACAGTTTGGGCCCCGAGTGAATGGTATACCTTAATATCTAATTCAAGAACAAATCCCAATGGTTACAAATGTATTGCGATGAGTCATACTGATTTTAAGAATTGGAAACAGTATTCAGAAAATATATTCCCAAATTCCTGTAAATTATCTATACAACGTTTGAGATGTGCAATATTTCAAAAAGATAATCCTATCATTACCCTAAAGTATGGATATTTTGAAAACTCAGAGACAAAAAATATTGATACGAATAGACGACATACAAGAAGGAATTTGTCACCAAGCTCTTGCCCCCAATCACTATATGAACACCCACTTCCGATTTCAAGAATGAAATACAACGATTTAACAGATCTTTGCAATAAGAACATTATTCCGCCAAAATTCCATGGTGAATATATAAATTTAAATAACAACAATTCAACGATGGATACACTTCCAGAAACAGATGAAGAAGATTAACCTTCAATCGTCGAATTAACTATTTCATGAAATACAAAAATATTTTATTTTTATTCATCTGAAGTTTGATGTAAAATTTGCCTATTAATTTTATAAATATTCAAGAAAAATAAAATAAACCACATGAATTACCTAAAAACTTGTACTTTTATGCTGAGATCAATTAATGTAACCGACACTATAAGGAGTAATCGTTCGGTTTTATGACAGCGAAAAAGATGTAACCGACAAAAACTACCGTTATATTGCAAAAACAACATTTTTTATTATTTTATGTTATAAATACAACTCAGTACTGAGACTATGTATAATTTCATTCAAAAATTTTGGATATGTCTGCTGTAAAATTTTGTTTTTGTCGCTTACTGGAAATTTGTTACTAAGAGTACGAAAAGTACTAAATCGTACTATAATTGGTACAATTTGGATTTGGGTGAACCAATAGAGCGGGAACAATAAAATTTGGAGTCAGGATCACTGTAGGGATGTAGGATACTAAATGGTACTAAATTTGGTACAATTTGAATTTTAGGTGAACCAATAGAGCTAGAATCATGAAATTTGGAGTCAGGATCACTGTTGAGGTGTAAGATTGAAATATGTAGGAAGTTTTAGAAATTTGTACTAATGTGTACTAAATTTGGTACAATTTAAATTGTGGGTGAAGCGATAAAGTTTGAATCCTGAATATTGATTCAGGATCACTGTGGAGGTGTAGGATTGGAGTATGTAGGGAGATTTGGAAATTGGTACTAATGTGTACTAACTTTGGTACAATTTGAATTGTGGGTGAACCGATAGAGTTGGAATCCTGAAATTTTGATTTAGGATCACCTTGGAGGTGTAGAATTAGGGTATGAAGGAAGTTTTGGAAATTGGTATTACTATGTACTAAATTTAGTACAATTTTAATTGTGGGTGAATCGATAGAGGTGGAATCCAAAACTTGGTTTCAGGATCAGTGTGGGGGTATGATTGGGGTGTGTAGAATGGTTTAGAAATTCGTACTACTGTGTACTAAATTTCGTACAATTTAAATTGTGGGTGAACCAATAGAGTTGGAATACTGAAACTTGGATTTTGGATCACTGTGGGGGTGTTGGTTTGGGGTAAGAAGGAGGTTTTGGAAAATCGTACTACTGTGTACTAAATTTGGTACAATTTAAACTATGGGTGAAGCGTTAGAGTTGGAATCCTGAATCTTGGATTTAGGAACACTGTGGGGGTGTTGGTTTGGGCTAAGAAGGAGGTTTTGGAAAATCGTACTACTATGTACTAAATTTAGTACAATTTGAATTGTGGGTGAATCGATAGAGGTGGAATCCTAAACTTGGTTTCAGGATCAGTGTGGGAGTATGATTGGGGTGTGTAGAATGTTTTAGAAATTCGTACTACTGTGTACTAAATTTTGTACAATTTAAATTGTGGGTGAACATATAAAGTTGGAATCCTGAAACATAGATTTAGTACCACTCTGGGGGTGAAGGTTTGGATTAAGTAGGAAGTTTTGGAAATTCGTACTACTGTGTACTAAATTTGGTACAATTTGAATTGTGGGTCAACCGATAAAGTTGGAATCCTGAAACTTGGATTTAGGAACACTGTGGGGGTGTTGGTTTGGGCTATGAAGGAGGTTTTGGAAAAACGTACTACTGTGTACTAAGTTTGGTACAATTTAAACTATGGGTGAAGCGTTAGAGTTGGAATCCTGAATCTTGGATTTAGTATCACTGTAGGGGTGTAGGTTTGGGGTAAGAAGAAGCTTTTGGAAATTCGATCTATTGTGTACTAAATTTGGTACAATTTGAATTGTGAGTGAACCTATAGAGTTGGAATCCTAAAACTTGTATTTACGATCACTGTAGGGATGTAGGATTGAGGTAGGTAGGAAGTTTTGGAAAGTGGTACTACTGTGTACTAACTTTGGTACAATTTGAATTGTAGGTCAACCGATAAAGTTGGAATCCTGTAACTTGGATTTAGGATGACTGTGGGGGTGTAAGAAGTTTTGGACATTGGTATAACTATGTACTAAATTTGCTACAATTTGAATTGTGGGTGAACCAATAGAGTTGGAATCCTGAAACTTGGATTTAGGATCACTGTGGGAGTGTATGTTTGGGTTAAGTAGGAAGTTTTGGAAATTCGTACTACTGTGTACTAAATTTGATACTATTTGGATTATAATCAATTTTATCTAATTCATGATTTCAATTTGATTGCATGATGTAGGTAGTAATGGAAATTTTTACTTATGTGTTCTAAGTGGTACTAAATGTGATACAAATTGGATTTAAGTGAACCGATAGAATCCTGAAATTTGGAATTAAGATTGTGGTATGTGGGAAGAAATTCGAACTTATGATTGCTAAAGAAGGTAGTTATGGAAATTTATATTAATGTGGACTAACTGATACTCAATTTGGATTTGGGTGATTTTTTTTCAAAATAAGTATAACAAATGGTAAAAAATTACACCAAATTTAGTATAGAGGTAGATTTCTGTTGCGGTCGGAATGGGTGTGTAGCGTTGAGATACAGAGATATATTTGAGAACATACTATGGTACTAAATGGTTCTAAAATTTCAATAATGATCGATAAAGGGTGGTTTTAAATACATCCCACATTCGCTAACGAAGTAGCGGGTATATGCTAGTGTATATATAATGTGACTAACATCAAATTTTTTAAATAGATTTAAAGCAAACTTGACACACGCTACTGTAAAAATTTAAAATTTAATCTCAATCAGACACCTATTAATTATTTGGTGTAAAATTAACATGAATAGGTAGAAATTATACATGGAAGCTATGTCATATCTAAATCTGAACCGATTTCAAGGAAACTTTCCAGAGAATAATTTATATTAATTTCAGTACGTTGTGTGAATCGGCCATCGGCCAGCTATGGGTCTTTAGTGCACCATTTACTTAAAATCGGACGAAAGTATATATAGGAGCTATATGTAAATCTGAACCGATTTTCACGAAACCTTACACATATATCTCTAGACTTAATTCACTACGATATACCAAAATTTGTTCAAATCGGAAATTATATATGGACTTTGGTGCACCATTTACTTTAAATTGGACGAAAATGTATATGGGAGCACACATCATTCTAGACTCAATTCAGTACACTGTGCCGAATTTCGTGCAAATCGAAAGATATATAGGGACTTTGGTGTACCATTTACCTTAAATCAGACGAAAATATATATGGGAGCTATATCTTAATCTTAACCGATTTTCACGAAACTTAGCACATATCATTCTATACTCAATTCAGTACACTGTGACGACCAAAAATCGTTGCACTTATTTTTGCCCACACCATGTATTTTTCTTTTGCTTAATAAATAAGAAAATATTCTAAAATCCCTTCATTCTTCTTTGTCTCGGACAAAAGGAAAAAACTGTAGCATATAACTTATCCAACAAAGGATCTGAATGTGGCAGCTGAAATTCTAGGTATTGATCGGTGGCAAAGCACGCACGGGATCCGGCCTTATAGCTCGTCGGTGGGGGGATTCCATCAACCACCATGTACCTAATACCATCTTGCTACAAGAAACATTTATTTGTAATTGCGTGCTTCTGTCTATGTGAGAGAATAATTAACAGGAACAAAGTGATAGGGAAACGGAAAATGAAAGAAAAGGCTAGCAACATCATAGTATGAAACTTGGAGAGAAAATAGAAGGAAACGGAAGCGAAGATCTACCAGAATGTTGCGAGCAACCTGATGTTGTATTGCTCGACTGCCCTCCCAACCATGTTGCTACAAACAAGATGTCCATGAGAAAGTTCTTTGGTTGCAACACCCAAACATCACTATGACCAACTTTACCTACAACAAAGGGAAATCAAAACAGATAGATTTTAAAAATCTATTCAAACGTAATTATAATTTTATTACTCAAAAATTCAAATAAGAGAATCATTCGGGTTGACCGATAATAAAAGAGAAATTAATTGAAAAATAAACATAAAGAAAAATATTTCTAATAACAGCTCTTAAATTAGGTTTAAAAAATAGGTTTGGAAATAATTAAATCATTCGTAAATTAAAATTAAATCAAAAATTAAATTTGAAATCAGATAATAAATTAGAACTTGAGTGTTAACTTTTGTTCATCACCATATGCATTGAAATTTTATAATATCAGAATATACCATTTTTTTAACATATCACCAAAAATTTAAATATAAATTCACACTAATAAAATTCATTTAATACCGTTAGTGATCATAGTAATAAAATATAATTTCAAAAAAATATTTTTTTTTTTTGAAATTAATTAAAATAATGTTTTTTCCATTTACCACTTAAACAAATTAATCTTAAAAGAGAAAACGATTTAAATCATAATTCAAAATCATAAAAACATACGTTTATCACTGAGAAAAAATTCAATAATTAAGAACATATGATCACTAATGTTATTGTTAGTCTTTTATATTTCTCTTTATCACCATAAAAATCAAAACAAATAAAGAAAAAGTTCAACGACTTACATGTTTACATTCTCGATATTCCTCTTTGAAAGCGCTTTCTCGGAGATCATCTCAAGCCGCTACAATACTGGTTTTTATAAACTAAGAGAAAGATAAACAGATGTGAGCATTCACATTTAAATAATGTGGTGACGGCACAGAGTGGAATGTTGTATGCATACACGTTGCGTTATGTTATACCTAAGAAACAGGTTGTGTGGTTTGATGTGTAACATACATGTTGCGTCGTTCGAAGTCAAACATACAAGTTGTGTTTGATAAATGTTGGAGAATTTAACAAACAGACATACAAACTGTGATCGTAATGATCATGTATTTAAAAATTAAATTATAAATATGTAACACTTGTGTGTATATTTTTGGTGACTTCCTTTACCACTTTCAACGGGAATATATTATGTTTCAATATTCTTTTCTTTTTAACACATTGGTTACAAAAAAAACAAATTATTTTTAGGCGATGCTGATGAAATAGAAATAAATGATGAATAGAAATAACACTCAAATTTAACAAAATTAGTGTAAATAAATTAACTCATAATTTTACTTTAACCACATCATAAATTCTTGGTTTCTTTTTTTTCTTCACTACAACAAATTTTATAACTAGTATGCCAACAACTCATCCACTTGGTACATTTTTACCTCTTATTTTGCCACTGATTTTTTTCTTTTCTTTTATAAAATCTTCACCTTTTTTCATAAACTTTAAGTTAATATTTAAAGTGTTTTGTACACACGGGAGGATTATTGAAATATAAATATACTGCAACTGGTGGCTTTCCTTCTTTCAAGATGTTGTTCGGTTTTTCTTTGTGCTATTACTGCACGCTTCTTCTCCCGTGTGCTGCTGGACGGACAGTTTACTTGTTCACACACTTTGTACAATAGATCGAACAACAGACTGATCGTTAAACAGGAGCAATAGGCAAACCAACAGCGGCAATTGAAAGTAAAGCATAAGAATGTGATATTTTGTCCCAATTTGTTTTACTCTGCATACCAAACGAATTCTGACAAGAAATCTAACAAACCAATTAAATGAGAGATTAGGAACGGAATGAAATTGAACGAAGCAAATAAATTATTACCTTTCGATTTATTGGATGAAATAAACATCACATCAAGATGAAATAAATTGAATATTCTTAACCACCAGGAAATGTACCAATTTCAAGATATTCCTATAGGTTAATAATATATTAAAAACTATTTGGATTTTGACCAAAAAATATAAAAAAGTATCCTTATTGATATACTCACAGATAAATATTGATTATAATCTGCTCATAGCAATAAATAAAAATTGAAAAAAAAAACTGAAAATTCACAGGCTCACGATTGAATGAGAAATATTCACTGAGTTTCAAAGGTGTTAATGGTAGAACTAACAGTTGACAAAATGGCAGAGTCTTAATAATTTTGGTAGCATGAAGCTTCTTAAAATTTCGCAAAAATGCCTTCTTTCCAATACGCCGAAAAAAATGGCTAAATTGAACTGTAGAAAAACGTCAACTAGGTGATAGATATTTTCTATTTTTAACACAAAATCGCCTGCAGAGGTCGCACAACAAGGCCGTTAAATATTCATAAATATTTAAAAAAATCAATATGTTTTCTTTTCCCAATGCACAAACAACAATCCATATGTACGTAAAAATAAGGAATATTAGATCTAGGTTGCAAGCGCCTCTACAAAACAAAATACAAAGGATTACCGTTATTCTCCCACATCACAGCCATTGGTTGTGACGATGCCAGACATCGACAGGAGACACATCCTACCCAGGTGAGTGATACATTGTATGATAATTCTGATAGCCTAGGGTACTTATCCAGGTTCCTATTCCCAAAGAAACCCTTCTGTATCCTTGCTTGAGTACTTATCCAGGTCTCTTGCAGTATAATCCTTGCTTACGTAGAATCCTCGAGTATCCTTGAATAAGTATAATCTTTGTGTATCCTTGCCTAAGTAGAATCTTTGCGTATCCTTGCCTAAATAGAATCCTTGCGTAACCCTGCTTGAGTACTTACTAAGGTCTCTTGCAGTAGAATCCTTTCGTATCCTCGCTCGAGTACTTATTAAGGTCTCTTGCAGTAGAATCCTCACGTATCCTTGCCTGAGTACTTATTAAGGTCTCTCGCAGTAGAACCCTTGCGTATCCTTGCTTGAGTACTTACTAAGGTCTCTTGCCCTAGAATCCTTTCGTATCCTTGCTTCAGTACTTATTAAGTTCTCTTGCAGTAGAATCATTCCGTACCCTTGCTTGAGTACTTACTATGGTCTCTCGCAGTAGAATCCGTGCGTATCCCCTAGCATATTTCCCCAATAGACCAACGTAACTGGAAAATCCGAATACCAGTGAAAGTATCCTGTTGTGGGAGTACTTACCCAGGTATCCAACTCCCAGTATCCCAGTACATTCCCCACCAGGAGTACTTATCCAGGTCTCTATTTCGAAGGACGGCTAAAGTTACCCACCTAACCTCGGACAGACTTCAACCCAGTAGTATTAAGCAATATCTAAGTTTCCTTTGTATATACCTCTATTGCTTACGAAATAAACATTCTCTCTCGCACACAAACAAATTTTCTGTTACGAACCGTGGCCCCGGCGAGCTTACTCCTGCCAAAGGGCAAACCTGTCGTTACAAAATCGAAGGATATATGGACTTTGATGGACCATTCACATTAAATTAAACTTAAATATTATCGGAGCTATATCTGAACCGATTTTCACGAAACTTAGCACACATCATTCTAGACATAATTCAGTGCGCTATACCCAAGTTCGTGCAAATCGAAAGATATGTATGTGCTTTAGTGCACCTTTTACATTAAATCATACGAATATATATATAGGAAACGATTTTCACGAAACTTAGCACACATCATTCTGGACATAATTCAGTATCCTATGCCAAATTGTTCAAATTTCAGGAAATATATATGGGAGCCATATCTAAATCTGAACCGATTTTTCCAATTTCAATAGGGTTCAGCCTTGGGCAAAACAAATGAGCTGTACCAAACTTCATTCACAACTGATTATAAATGCGACCTGTACTATATTTACAACTTAACATCAACATACATACATAAATCGACTCAGAAAAGACATACTACCCTGTACCACAGTGTGGTCAAGGGTATAAATCCAGCCCCAGGATTATTCTATGGACAGTTCTAAGCTACTTTGGTGAAGGAACCACAGGCCTACCTCGATCTTCGAGTTTCCTACTTTTCAAAAAATGATTTTTCTCCTATATGATCACTTTGATTCAAAATTTGATTTTTATTCGGGGGTTTGAAAAGAATCCCTATTGAACTATACTACATCGAAAGATTTTTTTTGCTAAATCCTCCAATGTTTTAAAAGATACGTGAGATATATATGAGGGATATTAAACATAAGTGAATCTATCTATGCTCACAATAT
>NW_026888610.1:0-97535 GCF_032173495.1 Musca vetustissima
AGAAGATTCGGGCAGCCACACACCATAGTATGAAAGAGTTTAGCAACAAATATAAGGTATACACTCAAAGCATCGGCCCAAACATCAGTTTGAAAACTGGTTGGGCTTGGTTTTTGTTGATGGTTACATTGACTTGACACTTGATTATCCGTATTTGCCAAAGAACAAAGCAAACAATTGTTCAAACGTAGCCACAGACAGACGTACATACATACACACATAGAGAAATTTTCAATTGTGCATTGTGTCTATATGAGAAACGATGGCGGTATATAAAGACGGATCGAATGCGTTGAGATCATATTTATTTCGGAACTTTTCTTTTTATACCCTCAGTCTTATGGCTAATGAGGGCATATACACTTTGAAAATGTGCCTCGTCGATATATTGGTTTTAGACCCACGTCTCTTTGGACCAAATTTGTTTCGATTATCGAAATGAAAAATTGTCTATTTGATTTTATCGAAACTTTGCACAACCTACCAGGCCTAGATCAAGTTTGAAGATGGGACCCATTGGTCCTCTCCTTCTGGTACCTCCCCCACAAATGATCGAAATTTTCATTATATAAAAATAAAATATCAGGCGATTGGAATGTCCGAGTTGAACCAAACTTTGCACCACTTATTATCATAACCAAGAATAAATTTAGTTTGAAGATGGGATCCATAGGTCCACTTCTTGGTCAATATTTTCAATATTTAGAACTCCAATATTAGGCGAATGGAATGCCGGATTTGACATTTTGCACTACATATTATCTTTACAAAGCATATATCAAGTCCTCTTCTCTAGAACATTCTACAAAGGGGGTCAATATTATATATTCGATCAACATAAAATCCGAAACATCTTTTATTAGACATATACATTATATAAAACGAATAATAAAACATGTGTAAGATTTGAGGTTTATATATAACTTCCATATATAGTTTCGTCCGATTTTATGTAGATGGAGCACCACACTGCTCCCATACATGCCAAGTTTTGTTGAAATCGGTTCAGATTTAGATATAGCTCCCATATATAGTTTCGTCCGATTTTATGTAAATGGTGCACCATACCATAGATGTTTGTCCGACTGAGACAATATTATGCACAGAGTTCTGAATTAGGTCTAGATTGATGCATGTTTGAATTAGATTTTGTGTAGAAATAAATTTTGGATAGCGTACTGTGTCCATTTATATATAGATCTTTTAAAAATTTTACTCCATGATTGACATTCAATTTTTCATACATTTCAGATTGGTCGACCCCGGCCCCGTCTGACTTTTGAACTTTCCTTACTGATTTACTTCTTAGTAATGGTAAAATGTTTCAAAAATCGGTTTGTATATCGTACTGAATTGATGAAAAATTAATGCGTCTTAGGTGTGTTTTGAATCTGAATCTCCGATTGACACGAAATTTTCCATAGCAAAGTGAATTGAGTAAACAATGTCACGTTCGCTTCAAATCGGATCCGGTTTAAATTTTTTCCGATTGTATAAATTCTCTAAAATTCGAAATATCCATAACTGGTGGCTATCCTCATACTGCATACTACCCCTCTTAAATATAGTATACACTTTCCTATATATAAATACACTCATATATATGTAGATATGTTTACATACATTTTAGTATTGTACGAGTAAACATATATTGACTTAGGGCACAACGTTGATATTTTTATAAAGAGTTAGGTTTCATTTCGTTGTTGTTTGTTTTGTTGCTCATTGGCCTTTGCAATACCCCTCATCTTTGGTTACTTCTTTATTTTTATTATTTTTATGGGCTATTGAAACGCACAGACAGACGGACTAACAAAGCGACTGGACGACAGCCTTTTAAAGCTATTGATTGTGCCAGACTTTGACTGGACGTCAACTATCTGCTAGGCAACAACATGCCAGCATAAAATCGATTATCAACAGATGGCCAGTTAGCGAACCAGTAACTCAGTCGGACAGGCAGGCAGGCGGACGAGTAAAATAAAACCTTCCACCATATCGTATAGAATGGCCAGAAACAACAATAACATACCTATTATACTACATTTCAGTATTTCTAAGATTGACAATTCAAATGTCATTGTGGTTGTATTTGATTCAATTTATAAAAAACAAAAAAATGTTGAGGTCCCAAACCTTTAAGGACCGATCACCAACCAACAAACCGTCCAGCCAACAAACAAACACACAACTCAAATGTTGATTAGTAACCTTAATCCGAAGATTATTATTAGTGAGTTAATGATTTTTGTATAGGAATAACAACAGAGTGACTTTTTTCAAATAATTTAAATTATAACTCTAAAATCCCATATAGAAATTTAGCAATAAATACAGGGCTCATGGTCATAAGAAACGAAATTTAATGGATACACCTCAAAAAAGATTAGGGTTTGCTTTTCAAAAACAACATTAAAAGAATTTTAACTTTTTAAATTGGACCATATCAGACCACCAACGAATCTATTTTTATGTGATAAAACTTTGATATTTCTATCAATAAGTTATTTTAAGGTTCTTATCGCAGATGTTTGCTGTCACAGTATATTTTGGAAGCAGATATATACAAAATTAGTATACATGTGTAACGAAAAATATTAGAATAAATAAAAGATTTTTTCAAAAAAAAAAAAAAAAAAAAAACTTAACTACGAAATGCAATATTGTTATTTTGAAAATAACTTCCTTGCAACTATTTTATTAGCAGCACCGTCTTATTTTGGATATTTTAAAGGACATTTTCCATTTTAATTTTATTTTCGACATTTTCCTTATGCTGTAGAGAATACAAAAACTTGGATTCCGAAAATAATATAATTTAACAAAGATTGATTGTGGTTTCTTTTTCAAACTCGCCACAACACTGGATTTCCTGTAAAAGCTGGGATGGTTAACTGCTGCCGAAATTAGGAAAGTATAGTCTCTTGAGCAGGAATAATTTCTCCTCGGAATAGTTATGAAAAAACCAAAGAAAGAAAAACAAGGGTTTTAGAATGGGAATTTTCCAAATAGTGGAATTTTATTGGACAAAATTCGGTATAGAATTTGGAAACGAGTCTTACCAATGACAGTTGTGTTTGCTGGTTAGAGTAGAAGTGTTTTTATTTACAATGAGAACAAAGAAAACAACCAGTGGAAAACATAAAACATTTGCATTTAGTACCAAGAGAGAGATGCAAATTTAGGCGAATAAAAGAAAAATGGAAAATAGAAAATAGGGTGACCAGCATAGTTAACCTTGGCGTTAACATTACCGGCCCCCTTGCAGGAACTGCAACTAAAGAAATTAACCAAAAAGTAGCACTCTCTCTCTTGTTTACAACAAATTGAATGTATTTAAATATATGTATATAGAGTTGTGAACGGGCTGGTACCAGGATACAGTCTTCCTTCAGAGTGACCACCTCCAGAATATATATGTCCGTAGCCACTGGATACTAAAGTCTGCTGTAAAGGAAAGTCTGTGCTTTTTGGGAAGGAGGAAAAAACAATAGTGCATTAATTGGTGGAATATAATCGACAGGAATAGCGACTAGTGTGTTCACTGGAGCAACTCTTATCTTGGAATACACCAGGTGAGTGAATACGGACGTACCTATAGCTATTCGCACGTAAAAAACGGCTGCGTATGCCTTTCTGGATGCATCGCAAAAGCCATGGAACTGAATGCCAGCCGAAGGAGTAAAACTGATCCGCATCGGAATTCGAACTCTATCATGAACTAAGTAGTTTGACTGGAATATTTTCCAATTGGACAATGTGGAGGGACTTATACCTGGGATCATATCTTCTGCATAATCGGACCATATCTTCTGCATAATAACCTTCGCTACAACTGTGCATGGCGAAAGCCAATCGGCAGGATCGAATAATTTGGGGATCTGAGACAGGATCTCCCATTTTGTATAAGAACATGACAAGGCTACATGAAATATATGATCATTGGGAAGATCTCGAATGTCTCTCGAATTAGATGTCCATTTTCGAAGGCAAAGACCAGCGGAATCCAGGACAGATTTGAGTTCGGCTTTGGATCGAATGGCGGACGAAACAGAATGGGATCCGAAAATCACGTCATCGACGTACATGAAATTATGAAAAAACTCGCTTGCAATTGTATATAAATCTTGAACATCGTCAGCAAGTTGGAGAATAGTGCGAATAGCCAAGTACGGAGCACAATTGACACAGAAAGTGACAGTTTGTAACTCGAAATCATGAATGTTTTCACCTGGGTGGTTGCGGAATATGATACATTGGAATGGAGTATGATCTGGATGAACAAGAATCTGGCGGTACATATTATCGATGTCCGCATTGAATACAATTTGGAAGAAACGCCATTTGAGAAGTAAAGTGGTCAAGTCAGATTGCAACACCGGACCAGCGTGCAAAACATCGTTCAGGCTGTGACCATTGGACGTATCGGAAGGAGCATTAAAGAACACCCGAACCTTGGTGGTCGAGCTCTCCGGCTTAATAACCGTGTGATGTGGTAAATAATAATGGCGTGAATCACTATTTAAACATGGATTAGGAACTGAGACCATGTGTTTCGACTGAACGTACTCATTGAGTACCTGATCATACTCCTTTTTACAGTCTGAATTACGAAGAAGTCGGCTCTCATTGCGATGGAATTGTTTTATAACTCTTGAACGGAATCGACCAAGGCCCATTTTCTCTGAGGAACCTTGGTTGAAAGGAAAACGAACGACATACCTACCATCTTTATTCCTTTTTGTAGTGGAAACGTAGAGCTCTCACAATATTCATCGGTGTCAGGGAGAATTTTATCTCTAGGAAGGTTCTCAACTTCGTAGGAATGACAAATCTCTTTGACTAAGGAGACCTCGCAGAAATTGGAAATAAGAGAGGCTGGTGGAGGGAAATCCGGAACGGGGCCAGTTAAAATCCATCCGAAGATAGTTTCTTGTCCCATTAAGGAGTCGCAAATATCGCGCATTACCCCAGCACGCATGATGTTTGGAAGAAAATCACCGCCTATAAGGATATCGATGCTGGAGCTTTTGAAGAAATGTGGGTCAGCCAGATTAATTGAAGGAAGTTGTGAGAACAAAGATGGTGGTAATGTGCGGGAAGGAAGATTTCCAGACAAATGTGGAACCACGAATGCTTGCACGGAAAGCTGAACGGAATCATCAAATCGAGAGGACAGCACAACAGAACATAATTTTCGAACGGAGGCAGCTGTCGAATTATTAAGACCAGAAACTTGAACGTTGGTACGCTGATACGGAAGTTTGAGTTTGTTGAAGAATCGTTCTGATATGAATGTTCCTTGAGAACCCGAATCTAGGAGTACACGAGCGTGATACGTTACTCCTAAGTGGATCACATTCACCAACGCAGTCCCTAACAAAACACCCCGGGAGTTGGACGTAAAGCATGTTTGAATTACTCCACCCCCTGGACTAGTGGACTGTATTGAATTGGAAGAAAATGGAGTGGAGTGTGGGCTTAAATTGGTAGAGCTCGTAGGTGAAATTGATGGACGACTATTTGACGAACGATCATGGAGCATAGTGTTGTGCCGCCTCTGACATTCGAAACAATTATTTTTACTAGTACAATTTTTTATGTGGTGAGTTTTCGAGAAACAATTCAAACATAGACCTTGTTTCTTGATCTCAGCCACTCGTTGTTCAACATCCATAGAAATGAATCTAGGACATTCTCGAATTATATGAGCGGAATTTGTGCACAATGGACAATTTGGAGCTGTAACATTGGTCTGGAATGAGCTGAACTTCGAATTATTTGAATGTACATTGGATTTAGTTTTATGACCATCAGACTTCGGATAATTGCGCATCTCGGAGACGGATTCGAGTGTACGATGTCGATTCGTAAGGAAAGAATCAAGGTCAGCCCATTTTGGAATAACAGTCTTATCAGCCAAACCTTGTTCCCAAAGCGTCAGAGTTGAGTCAGGAAGACTATTCGAACAAAGAAAAACAAATATTGGATCCCAACTTCTGACGTCGATATCGTACAGAGATAACGCAGCAATACAAGAATTTATGTCGCGTTGCAATGACTTAATTGCACTCGCTGACTCGGAATTAATGACAGGAAGATTGAATAGAACTTTTAACTGACCATTAACAAGAATTCGCTTATTTTCGAAACGATCGCACAAACCTTTCCAAGCAAGTTGAAAACCTTGATTTGTCAAAGGTGCGCGTTGAACAATATCTCTAGCTTCGCCTTTAGTCTTCTGGGTCAAATGAAACAATCGCTCGACTGGACTGAGCCTAGAATTTTTTATGTACACGGCTGTGAATATATCTCGGAAAGTAGGCCATGACATATAATCCCCGTTGAAGACTTCGGTATCGCATGGAGGCAGATTGAAAGAATAATATGAACCGTGATCATTATGGACCATAGCATTAGGACTCTGAGGCGAAGGGTTTGGAAGTGAAACAGGCGGCTCTTTAGGAACTGTTTGGAGATCCTCAGACAACTGTGTAAGGCGAGCCAAGCACTCGCAATAAGTGATATAGGCACTATTATACTTGGCTTGGAATGTCTCAAGCTCTGAAGCGGCTTCTGCATCTTCTTCCTGTTCATCATCCTCCTCGTTCTGTTCTTCGCTAGCTCGATCGGACATAAATTGGTCATACGCTGATTTGATGCCTGCCCATAAGGACTTAACTTCAGAAATGTGAATTTTTACGAATTGGGCAGACGTCAAGGGAACATTACCACCGACTACTTCGGCATTGAAGGTGACCAGACGATCGGCTTGACGAATGAAGGCTTCCAAAGACATGATTGATCAGTGAAAATGAATGAAAATTGATTTAGAACAAGAAACTAGTAAATAATAGAAGAAGAACAATAAGAACGGAAGGAAATAGGATAATTTCTCAAACAAATTTGATTGGAAGATATAAGAACTTGTTGGAAAATGCGTTTTTCTTTGTATTTTCTTCTTTGTACAGCGCCACCTAGTGGTGAAGGAATGAACAATTGGTAAAACAACGAAAGAAAATAAATGTAGTAGGTGAATGTCTACGAAAAATCCCAGGAAAATCCGGAAGAAATTAGAATAATATTGAAAATATTATAATTTTCGAGGTATTTTTAATTATTTAAAGCGCCCCCTGGTTACAGTGGAGCAAACTACGAACAATTACACAGTCTGAACAAATGTGCAGTTAATAAATGCCCAAAGGATTAAAATAAACCCAGGAAATATTGAAAAAATTAAAGTTTTCGAAGTGGTTTTGAACTTGTAGAGCGCCCTCTAGTGGTGGAATAATGTACTACACCTTAGCACAGTCGAAGAACAGAATTGCAATATGTAAATATCCAAGAACAATAAGAAATATTTGGATAAATCTTGAAAAAATCTAGTTTTTCTACGAATTTCTTTATATGGACAGCGCCCTCTAGCGGCCGTAATGTGAACTAAAAAATGAACAAGAAGAAAGTACAGCACCAACTACCTTGATATATGTACGAATTATATATTAATATATGAATGTCGCAAACAAGTTACAGTGCGACCATGTAAAAGGAACGACGGTAGGGTGCACGTACAAGTAAAGAGAATAGCGTCACTACTGTTGAGTGAAAACACACGTAAGAGAACGCTAGTAGTTGGCTGAACGAACGAACAAACCAACGGCAGCCACCAAGGAGAATAAATGTATGTATGAATGTGTGTTGTGTGAGAACAAGCAGCACTCCGGCTAAGGCGGCTACGGCAGTTAGATCTCTAACAACAACAACTACTGCGGTAATGAACGTTGGTCGTTGGATGACCGAACAAACGAACAGCCAAACAAACAAGAATAGAATAAATGTACGTATGACGGTGTGTTATATGAGAACGAGTAGTTATTGTTCTAAAGAGACGAATGTAGGGAGATCTGTAACAACAACTACTACTGTAGTAAGGAGATGTAATGATCGAAAAGGAAAATAACACACCAACAAACACGTATAAAAAGAATTAGTACCAAAATCTCGCGGTAAAAAAGGTAAAAGAAAAGAATAATTGGAATAACAAACACACTGTCGCGAAGCGGAAAAAAAATGAAGTTATGTTATTTAAACACTTTGAAATAAATACGAATAGGAAAAATAATATAATTTTAAGCAAATAATGAAAATAATAATTTGTAAATATAATAGTTTGAATATTCCACCAACTTTTTTAAATGAATAAAATGACTGAAGTGTGGTGTTATTGAAATAGAAAATTACAGAAATTTTTGCTGTAGCTATGAAACACTGTGCGCTTGAAAGAAATGAAAACCCAATTGCCGTCGGCAAAACGCACTTTAACACCACACTTAATTATGCACTATTGTTCACTTTGAATATAAAGCACAAACTTACCTTGTTCGATGAATAAATTGATGAAGTAAAATAGAATTTGTAGGACTTTTCGCAACAGCTATCCAAATATCCGGTACGAATGGACCAAAATGAAAATGCCAAACTGGATTTCCTGTAAAAGCTGGGATGGTTAACTGCTGCCGAAATTAGGAAAGTATAGTCTCTTGAGCAGGAATAATTTCTCCTCGGAATAGTTATGAAAAAACCAAAGAAAGAAAAACAAGGGTTTTAGAATGGGAATTTTCCAAATAGTGGAATTTTATTGGACAAAATTCGGTATAGAATTTGGAAACGAGTCTTACCAATGACAGTTGTGTTTGCTGGTTAGAGTAGAAGTGTTTTTATTTACAATGAGAACAAAGAAAACAACCAGTGGAAAACATAAAACATTTGCATTTAGTACCAAGAGAGAGATGCAAATTTAGGCGAATAAAAGAAAAATGGAAAATAGAAAATAGGGTGACCAGCATAGTTAACCTTGGCGTTAACATATTTTCGCATCTATTTTAAAAAAAATGGATATTAAAAAATGAGTTGCCCTTTATTACTATAGAGTAGACGTATACGCGTTTACAACATGTATACGCCCACTTATTACAGGAAAATATTATTAACTATACGATTTGAAGATCTAAAAATTATCTTTAAATTTATAAATTATTTTTCAATATTTTGGGCAAGCAGTGTGATTTTTTATAATTTATTTTTAATAAATATTACAACCTGGATTTCATAAACATTAATTTTCAGCACCACTTATATCCATTTAGGTTTTTTTTATACCCTTCACCACACTATGGTACAGGGTATTATGTCTTTGTGCATATGTTTGTAAAAGGCAAACAGAAACGAGATAGACACATGGTTCCTTTTGAGAAAATGTATAGAATCACTTTCTAAGTCGATTTATGCATGTTCGTCCGTCCGACTGTCTGTTTGTCCCTGTTGAATTGAAAACAAAGTACAGGTCGCATTTATGATTCGAATTGGATGAAATTTGGCACAGCTCATTTATTTGGTCCAAGGACGAACCCTATTGAAATTGGGAAAATCGGTCCACATAAAGATATACCTCCCATATATATTTTCGTCCGATTTAAGGTAAATGGCGCACCAAAGTACCTATATATCCTTCTATTTGCACGAAATTTGGCACAGCGTACTGAATTAAGCCTAGAATGATGTGTGCAAAGTTTCGTGAAAATCGGTTCAGATTTAGATATAGCTCCCATATAGAGATTCGTCCGATTTGAGGTAAAAGGTGTACCAAAGTCCCTAAAAATTTCTTTCGATTTGCCCAAAATTTGGTATAATGTGCTGAATTAAGTCTAGAACGATGTGTGTTAAATTTCATGAAAATCGGTTCGAATTTAGATATAGCTCCCATATATAGTTTCGTCCGATTTGAGGTAAATGGTGCACCAATGTCCCTATAAATCTTTCGATTTGCACGAAATTTGGCACAACGTACTGAATTAAGACTAGAATGATGTATGCCAACTTTCGTGAAAATCGGTTCAGATTTAGATATAGCTCCCATATATATATTCGTCCGATTTAAGGTAAATGGGGCACCAAAGTCCCTATATATCTTCCGATTTGCATCATTAAATTTGGCTTATCGTACCGAATTGAGTCAAGAATGATAATTAGTAAGTTTCGGGAAAATCGGTTCAGATTTCGGTATAGCTCCCATATATACTTTCCTCCGATTTTATGTACATGGTGCAGCAAATTCCCTATATATCCTTCGATTTGCATGAAATTTGGCATAGCGTACTGAATTGAGTCTAGACTGCTGTGAGGTACGTTTCGGGAAAATCGATTCCGATTTGGATTGAGACTTGAATGACATTATTGCGTTTTGTTGAGATTGGTGCAGATGTAGCCATAGCTTCCATATGTATGTCGCACGGGTGTCTGGTTGAGGTTAAATTTTTAACAGTGCGACGTACCGAATAGCGTGTGTCAAGGCATGAGTATGTTCCATCAAGGGAACATTGACATGCAATTGTAAGGATACATATGTACAATATACCCAAAGTGGTGAAGGGTATCATATAGTCGGCCCAGTCCGACTACTTTCCTTACTGGTTTCGTACGACTATTAAAATCCCTTTTTTATCTTTTATTATTTGTTATCGACCTTAAAAATAATTTCCAATTCTATAAGAGGCGTTGATTTTTTCTAAATACAAAAAAAAATATTTTTATTAAATATTTTTTATTAAATATTTTTTTCTGGGTCTAAAAGCGGCGTATGTTTCTTTGAAGATTTTTAAGGATGTATTAAAATAAAAAAATAAATAAATAAATTGGATTTATTATTGGATTATAAAAGGCGTGGGATTATTAAATTATTTTTTTATAACACTAAAAGAGGCGAGAAATTATTGAATAATTTTTGGGGCTCCAATAATGTTTTTTTATTGTTCTTATTGCTATTCACGCTTTTCATTTATTTTTCATTGACAATTACCGATTAGCCGTATACGTGTTGACAACAAGTATACGCACCCTTCTGACTGGCAAATTTTATTATTAAGTATACGCCTTGAAACTCAATTCAAAATTGAGGAAAACTCATTCTAGCAATGTTTTATAAAAAAATCGTATATTTAAAAAAAATATTCTTCAACAAAAATTTGTCTATAAATATTATTATTGTTCATCCCACAAATAAAAGGTGCATATTTTTAAAAGTAATTTTTTACAACAATCCCAAGCATGGATTTTTAAATTAATTTTTCAAAAAAATATGATATATAAAAAAATATAAATAACTACAGGCACTCAAGTTGGCTAGGACCATCCTTTGGCCAAGAAATTATTTACGAATCAAGGTTCCAGAATGACAAATTACAAGCACATCGATTGGAAAATGTTTCGAGGACTGTGAAAATATTTAAAGAGGCTGGACCCAAAAATTAGCCGATATTTATAATTTTTAGTAGAATGATGGGTCACCTAAAATCAAATCGAAACATCAATTAAGGGCTATGTTGATAGAAAGAAAATATTAAAAATCCTCAAAATGCCGAAATGCCGGTACCGTTATATGGGATCTAAGCTGAAACCTGGTCCAATATCTATAATATTTCGTAAGGAGATTTTCTACCCAATGAGAACTAAAAATATAGAATTACAGCCAATTTGTTTGAAATAACTTTCCCCCCGAAATATATAAGATACCGTTATATGGGGTTATCCCGAAACTTAATTCTATATTTTTATTAGGAAGACATATTTTTGGCAGGAAGATTTGTTAGTCAATGAGAATCCAAATTACTAAATTACCAATTCGGTTGGGGGGCGTAGCCGGTTACCCGGTTATTTGACCCGTATTTTTTTTATTTTTAACTTTTAAAATTATACCCATTTTATATTAACCAGATCCGTAAAACCATATATAAACGGGTACCCGTATCCGAACTTTCGGGCCAAATAACCGGGTACGTCCCCAAGAAAAAATATATCCCCATAATTAGGGTAAAAATACCTACCTCTGGAAAAAATTTCAGAAAAATCTGATCGTTTTTACTAAACTAGATTTAAGCCAAAGATCTAATATAGGTCCATGCCTCCTAACCTAACCTATCCTACATTTTATATTTTTTTATTACATTAAGAAAATTATTTCTTGGATTTCCTTCTTATTTCAAATAAGAGTTTTGTACTTACGTTTTATTTTGAGTGTATTTTTTGGTTTCTGTTTATATTCCTTTTATGATGACTGGCGGCTTTCGGCTGTATATATCATCGTATCCAGAGTGAGAGAGTGGTGGAGAGATAATCAGTCTTGGTTATTTTTAACTTTATTTATTTATTATGGAATTTTTTCTCCAAAATATTTTAATGTTGATTTGGTTAATTTATTTTGAAATTCGCCAATATTGTAATGGTTTCATTTATTTCAAAAAATAATTTCTTGTAAGTAGATATTTTCTCAATTTTTGTAATGTGGTGTTTTTTTATTCACAAAATTATATTTTTATAATAATCATTCAGAAAATTATTTTGTTTTTATTATTTGGGATGTTTTTTTTTAATTCACAAAACTGCAATATTTTGCAATTTTTTTTTCAAATAATTTTTTGTAGTTGTAAGTTTTAATGTATTTTATTAACGATTAATTATTTTTGTTGATGATTTTTAAAATTTTTTTTTTGCTATAATATAGGCTGTGCATTTTTTTTTAATCCACAAAAAAAAATTTTTTTAGATTTTTTTTTAAATTATTTTAATATTTTTATTTAGTTCATAATTATTATTTATTATAATTTTCAAATATTATTTTTTTAATATTTCTTGTGGTTCTTTTTTTCTTAACTTTGAAATATTCTTTTTTTTTCAAATTTCCTGGTCTCAGTAATATTTTTTATTTAGTTATTAATTTTGTTGTTATAAATATTTATTTTAATAAAAATATTTTTAATTTTGTTTACATATGTTATATTATTTATTAAATATTTTTTTCAATATTTTTTTTTGGAACACTTGGATTTTGGTTTTTAGTTCACTTAGTTTTTTTTTATAAATTTTGTTTCTTTTTTATTTTTTTTTTTTACTTAAAAATTGCACCTTTAATTTTCACTTGTGTTTTTTTTTTTTTGTAACAAAATTTTTTTTTTAAATAAATTCCACTTGCTTTTAATTCAATTAAAAAATTAATTTAATTTTGTTTTTTTCTCTTGGTAAAAACTAAAAAACTTCAAGGCATTTCTTAAAAAATTGTGTTGCTTTTTTTATTTGGGAAATGAGATCAATTATTTTTATTAATTTTGTGTTTCACTTTTAATTTCCTTTAATTTGTTGTATGGTTTTTTAATTTTTTATAATTTTTCTTTAGAACGTCTCGGGCGTTAGAACGATTATTTTAATTTTTTTCTCTTCTTTTGAAAAACACGCAAAATTTACGTTAATTAATTGTTTCTTGTTTTGTTGCTATTTATTTATTTGGTTTTGTATTTATTATTATTAAATTATTTTCTGTTTCATTCTGTGTTGTTAACGCGTTGCGAGTTCAGTTTGAAATACACTGCGGCAAAGCGTTATGAAAAAGAATAGCCAGCCAATCCGTGCTCTGTGTGTGTGTAGTACCGCCAACGTCCAACGGACAGAATAACAACGAGAAGCGAAAGCTTTGCTGAGAACAACAAATTCGCCGCCAGCAGAGGCAGGCCGTTTTGTTTTTTTTTTTTGTTTTGTTTTTGTTGGTGGACAGACTCAGTCAACAACATTTACTTTGGTTGGGTTCTTAAACAGTCGTCTCCACACATCTCTCACCAATAGAATATTGGTGTGTGTGTGTTCGTGTGTGTGTCGGTGTTTGGATCGATGATTGTCGGCAAGAGAAGGGCTTCTTATCGTCATCAAAACGTTGACGAGCCAGCGAGCGAGCAAGCGAACGAACGAAACAACTCTGTGAATGAATTTGTATGTGGGTCCGCTATGTGTACGTGTGAATGTGTGTGTGAGTATTAGTATCATTTTTATTGAGGCCCGTGTATTGTTTTTTTCGTCGTACCTATTTAGAGAATGAGCAACAAATTATTCTTATTGACATAGAATTTGTTTTTATTTTCTTGATAAATAAGAGAGTGAGAATAGTGGGGCAGTGCAGTGCCCTCCACACCACCCACCCAATTTATCATTCATTTCATTCTTGTTGTTGGTGTCTCCCCAAACAAATTCTCCCCCATGGCTCATCTAATGATTTTTTTGTCACACATAAAGCTCTGTACGTGTGAGAGAGTGTGTGTTGGTGTCTGTGCTTACGGTGTTCTTACGCTCATGTGATGAGAGCCAACACAGTTTGTTTTTTTATTGTTGCTTGCCTGTACGTTCTTGCCAGTCAATGGCGATGCTGCTGTTGTTTGTTGCTGCTGCTGCCAACGTCAATGTTAACGTTGCCGTTAACATTGGGTCCTTTTTGCAAATATGGATGAATGTAAGAGTGTGTGTGTGTGAGAGTGTAAGTTTTGCAGTTAGAATATTTTTTTTTTGAAAACAACAAAAACCACATTTATTTAAAAGTATGCGTAATGCGAATTGCAAAGGTATTTGTATGCGTATACGTTTTATTTTCGAAAGAAGAAAAGGGTTTCATTTTTATAGTAAGGGGCAAAAGTTTGCACTAAAAAAATAAGGCGTGGATTTTTTAAATTATTTTTTTCCAAAACTACCAAAGGTGTGGATTTTTTAAAGTCGTGGATTTTTTAAAGAATATCTTTTTGAGGTCCATCTGGGGCGTGGATTTTTTAAAGAATATCTTTTTGAGGTTTTTGAGGTCTATATGAGGCGTCGATTTTTTAAAGAATATTTTTTGAAGTCTATCTGAGGCGTGGATTTTTTAAATAATTTTTTTTCCAAGACTACCAAAGGAGTGGAGTTTTTAAATAAATTTTTTCCAAGACTACCAAAGGCGTGGATTTTTTAAATAATTTTTTTCCAAGACTACCAAAGGCGTGGAGTTTTTAAATAATTTTTTTCCAAGACTACCAAAGCCGTGGAGTTTTCAAATAATTTTTTTCCAAGACTATCAAAGGCGTGGATTTTTTAAATAAATTTTTTCCAAGACTACCAAAGGCGTGGATTTTTAAATAAATTTTTTCCAAGACTACCAAAGGCGTGGATTTTTTAAATAAATTTTTTCCAAGACTACCAAAGGCGTGGATTTTTTAAATAAACTTTTTCCAAGACTACCAAAGGCGTGGATTTTTTAAATAAATTTTTTCCAAGACTACCAAAGGCGTGGATTTTTTAAATAATTTTTTTCCAAGACTCCCAAAGGCGTGGATTTTTTAAATAAATTTTTTCCAAGACTCCCAAAGGCGTGGATTTTTTAAATAAATTTTTTCCAAGACTACCAAAGGCGTGGATTTTTTAAATAAATTTTTTCCAAGACTACCAAAGGCGTGGATTTTTTAAATAAATTTTTTCCAAGACTACCAAAGGCGTGGATTTTTTAAATAAATTTTTTTCAAGACTACCAAAGGCGTGGATTTTTTAAATAATTTTTTTCCAAGACTCCCAAAGGCGTGGATTTTTTAAATAAATTTTTTCCAAGACTCCCAAAGGCGTGGATTTTTTAAATAAATTTTTTCCAAGACTACCAAAGGCGTGGATTTTTTAAATAAATTTTTTCCAAGACTACCAAAGGCGTGGATTTTTTAAATAAATTTTTTCCAAGACTACCAAAGGCGTGGATTTTTTAAATAAATTTTTTCCAAGACTACCAAAGGCGTGGATTTTTAAATAAATTTTTTCCAAGACTACCAAAGGCGTGGATTTTTTAAATAATTTTTTTTCCAAGACTACCAAAGGAGTGGAGTTTTTAAATAAATTTTTTCCAAGACTACCAAAGGCGTGGATTTTTTAAATAAATTTTTTCCAAGACTACCAAAGGCGTGGATTTTTTAAATAAACTTTTTCCAAGACTACCAAAGGCGTGGATTTTTTAAATAAATTTTTTCCAAGACTACCAAAGGCGTGGATTTTTTAAATAATTTTTTTTCCAAGACTACCAAAGGCGTGGATTTTTTAAATAATTTTTTTCCAAGACTCCCAAAGGCGTGGATTTTTTAAATAAATTTTTTCCAAGACTCCCAAAGGCGTGGATTTTTTAAATAAATTTTTTCCAAGACTACCAAAGGCGTGGATTTTTTAAATAAATTTTTTCCAAGACTACCAAAGGCGTGGATTTTTAAATAAATTTTTTCCAAGACTACCAAAGGCGTGGATTTTTAAATAAATTTTTTCCAAGACTACCAAAGGCGTGGATTTTTTAAATAATTTTTTTTCCAAGACTACCAAAGGAGTGGAGTTTTTAAATAAATTTTTTCCAAGACTACCAAAGGCGTGGATTTTTTAAATAAATTTTTTCCAAGACTCCCAAAGGCGTGGATTTTTTAAATAAATTTTTTCCAAGACTACCAAAGGCGTGGATTTTTTAAATAAATTTTTTCCAAGACTACCAAAGGCGTGGATTTTTTAAATAAATTTTTTCCAAGACTACCAAAGGCGTGGATTTTTAAATAAATTTTTTCCAAGACTACCAAAGGCGTGGATTTTTTAAATAATTTTTTTCCAAGACTCCCAAAGGCGTGGATTTTTTAAATAAATTTTTTCCAAGACTCCCAAAGGCGTGGATTTTTTAAATAAATTTTTTCCAAGACTACCAAAGGCGTGGATTTTTTAAATAATTTTTTTCCAAGACTACCAAAGGCGTGGATTTTTTAAATAAATTTGTTCCAAGACTACCAAAGGCGTGGAGTTTTTAAATAATTTTTTTCCAAGACTACCAAAGGCGTGGATTTTTTAAATAAATTTTTTCCCAAGACTATCAAAGGCGTGGAGTTTTCAAATAATTTTTTTCCAAGACTATCAAAGGCGTGGATTTTTTAAATAATTTTTTTCCAAGACTACCAAAGGCGTGGATTTTTTAAATAAATTTTTTCCAAGACTACCAAAGGCGTGGATTTTTTAAATAAATTTTTTCAAGCAGAGACTACCAAAGGCGTGGATTTTTTGAACTATTTTTTCTAAGGATTTTTTAAATTTAATTTTTCCAACCCCTTTCTTCTATTTAAATTCGAACCAATATTAAGCCACCTGCTTTTCTACTCTTCAGAACACCATCTTCATTTTAGCCAGACAACGACAACACCTTTTTGGTGTTGTTGTTTTTTTTCTTTAAATGCTAAACAATCCGCAACAAACCATAACACCCAAAATATAAACCTCCATAACAAAGGTCAGAAATTTCCAGGCGGCTTATTAAGGCATGGAGGTATGGATGGAGGTCTTTCTGTCTGTCGGTATATGCGTTGTTGACAACGGATGGGGATGGCAACAACAATAACAATGAATGTTGTTGCTGCCTGCCTGCTGCTATTGAAGATGACAATGCGTTGGTAAAAAAAACGACAACAACAAAAACACCAACAACTCTGTCAGAAGTATCGGTAGCAGTAAATGCGACGCTAACCAAAAAATTCGGTTGATATCATAATAAAAATTTTATTGGGTAAGTAAACAAAAACAACAAGAAAAACAAAGAAATGAGACAGCAACAACAACAACAAGAACAACATTTAACAAGACATGCCGAAATTGTTTTATGAAATTTTTTTCTTCGCTTATTTTTGAGGAAATCTCCATTGGGGAAGGTACATATGGTTAACCGGCAGTATACAGATATTTTTTTACATATACATGTATGCATGTGTGTGTGTGTCGAAAAAATAAGAATTTTTATTTTATACAATACACCACACACTCAGACACATTTACGCATTTTACAAAGTGTGTGTGCGCGTAATTTGCAAACGAAGGCGTTATTCTTGTTTATTTTCTTTAATTGGGGGGAAACAGGATACAAAGACGAAGGCAGGGCTAGAGAGAGGGACTGAGAGGACTTATGTTGAAATTTGAATATATTTTTCGGCAAAATTATAAACAACAATAAATGTGATTTTTTGGGAAAATTATCTTCATTGTAAGTAAACTAATGTAAAAATTACTGTGATGTACAAAAGTATACGTCATTTTTTAACATTTTATTTAAAATATTTTTTTGGGGACCCAAAATAGGCGTGGATTTATTTAAAATATTTTTTGGGGACCCTAAATAGGCGTGGATTTATTTAAAATATTTTTTGGGGACCCTAAATAGGCGTGGATTTATTTAAAATATTTTTTGGGGACCCTAAATAGGCGTGGATTTATTTAAAATATTTTTTTGGGGACCCTAAATAGGCGTGGATTTATTTAAAATATTTTTTTGGGGACCCTAAATAGGCGTGGATTTATTTAAAATATTTTTTTGGGGACCCTAAATAGGCGTGGATTTATTTAAAATATTTTTTGGGGACCCTAAATAGGCGTGGATTTATTTAAAATATTTTTTTGTTCTGGGGACCCTAAATAGGCGTGGATTTATTTAAAATATTTTTTGGGGACCCTAAATAGGCGTGGATTTATTTAAAATATTTTTTGGGGACCCTAAATAGGCGTGGATTTATTTAAAATATTTTTTTGTTCTGGGGACCCTAAATAGGCGTGGATTTATTTAAAATATTTTTTTGTTCTGGGGACCCTAAATAGGCGTGGATTTATTTAAAATATTTTTTTGTTCTGGGGACCCTAAATAGGCGTGGATTTATTTAAAATATTTTTTTGTTCTGGGGACCCTAAATAGGCGTGGATTTATTTAAAATATTTTTTTGTTCTGGGGACCCTAATATATATATATATATATATATATATGGGAGCTCTATCAATATCTGAACCTATTTTCACGAAACTTAGCACCCATCATTCTGGACCTAATTCAGTACCCTATGCAAAATATCGTTCAAATCAAAAGATATATAGGGACTTTGGTGCACCATTTACATAAATCGGACGAAACTATATATGCGAGCTATATCTAAATCTGAACCGATTTTTACGAAACTTGGCACACATCATTATGTACCTGATTAAGTACGCTATGCCAAATATCGTGCAAATCGAAAGATATATAGGGACTTTGGTGCCTATATCGGACGAAAATATATATGGGGGCTATATCTAAATCTGAACCGATTTTCACCAATATCAATAGGGTTCGTCCTTAGGCCAAATAAGTGACTTGTGCCAAATTTCATCCTAATTGGATCATAAATGCGACCTGTACTTTGTTTACAATTTAACATAAACAGACGAACAGACGGACGGACGGACATGCATAAATCGACTTAGAAAGTGATTCTATGCATATTCTCAAAAGGAACCATGGGTCTATCTCGATTATTTTTGCCTGTTACAAACATATGCACAAAGCCATAATACCCTGTGCCACAGTGTGGTGAAGGGTATAAAAATCCACGCCTATGACAGGACCTATAAATATATCATTTTTTTCAATTATGTTTAAAAAAATAATTTTAAAATCTAAATCCTTTCCCCTGATACTCATATTTGTTTCTACGAATCCAATGGGGTTGGTCCTCCATGCCATACCCTTTCCCTATTTCCGTTACATTTTACTATTGTTACAAATGTCATTGTGTTATCAATGGATGGCTGGCTGGCTGAGCAGCATTGACATTGACATATTCATGTTGCATGTAGAACCCATCCTACCTACCCATCACCAGAATCGTGCAACGTGCTCCCGAAGCAGCAGCAGCCATCAACCGCATTTGTGTGTGCACACAACCCAGCACAAAGAAAGGAAAATGAAATTGCAACCCGGCTTGTTGCCGCCACAATGGCCACCCTCCGACCCCTCCTCCTCCGGTCAATTCACTTCGAATTGGGAGTATGAATGCGTTTTGTGTTCTTTCTGCCACCACTGTTCTGTTCTGTTGCCAAACAACTGCGACGAGCAGAGCAGAGCCGAACAGAGAGTTCGTTGTCAGGAGGAGGCTTGGAAGTGCAACGACGTCGTTGATGTTGTCTTGTGACCAAACACTCAACACGTGGAGGCCATGCAAGAGTTTTCGACATGTTGCAGCCAAACATAAAGAACTCTAAATGGCAGGATTGCCAATGTGACCAAAATGTGTGGCAAGAAGGGGTACTTGTTTTGGGAGATTTTTGAAGAAAAAAAAATTCGGGAAAAAGGAGGTGTCTGGGAGGCCTAAGGAGGCTCAATGTCAGAAATTTGTTTTTCTTTCCAATTAGGGGTCTATATTAAAATTTTGAGATTTGCGGAAAATCCTCTTGCTGATTTTCCTCCCTATAGTAATTGATATGGCAACCCTGGCCACAATTTTGTTGGGATTGCCTCCGTATCCAATTCTTGCAGATTTGCAGAAAACAGATTAATGGAACAGACCATATAGAACTGAACTGTGAGTGTAATGGCAGCAATGAAAGAAAACCACCCCATGGCCATGGTCAGCAGCATTTCAAGGCACCTCGGCGGTATGGATGGCTAGTGTGCGGTCTAAGTTTTTTTTTTTTGTCGAACATGTGTTTTATTTAGAAGGTGCTGGGCGTCTAGTTGTTATTTTTATACCCTTCACCACACTGTGGTACAGGGTATTATGTCTTTGTGCATATGTTTGTAACAGGCAAAAGGAAACGAGATAGGCACATGGTTCCTTTTGAGAATATGCATAGAATCACTTTCTGAGTCGATTTACGCATGTCCGTCTGTCCGTCCGTCTGTCCGTCCGTCCGTCCGTCTGTCCGTCCATGTATTTTTGTGAACAAAGTACAGGTCGCATTTTTGATCCGATTTGGATGAAATTTGGCATAGGTCACTTATTTGGCCCAAGGACGAACCCTATTGAAATTGGGAAAAATCGGTTCAGATTTAGATATAGCTCCCATATATATTTTCACCCGATATAGGCACCAAAGTACCTATATAGCATTCGATTTGCACGAAATTTGGCATAGCGTACTGAATGAGGTCCAAAATGATGTGTGCTGAGTTTCGTGAAAATCGGGTCAGATTTAGATATAGCTCCCATATATATTTTCGCCCGATATAGGCACCAAAGTACCTATATATCATTCGATTTGCACGAAATTTGGCATAGTGTACTGAATTAGGTCCATAATGGTGTGTGCTGAGTTTCGTGAAAATCGGTTCAGATTTAGATATAGCTCCCATATATATTTTCGTCCGATTTAAGGTAAACGTGGCACCAAAGTACCTATATATCTTTCGATTTCCACGAAATTTGGCATAGCGTACTGAATTAGGTATAGAATGATGTGTGTTAAGTTTCCTGAAAATCGGTTCAGATTTAGATATAGCTCCCATATATATTTTCGTCCGATTTAATTTAAATGGTGCACCAAAGTCCCTATATATCTTTCGATTTGCACGAAAGTTGGCACATCGTAATCAATTAGGAATATAATGGTGTGTGTTAAGTTTCCTGAAAATCGGTCCAGATTTAGATATAGCTCCCATATATATTTTCATCCGATTTAATCTGAATGGTGCACCAATGTCCCTATATATCTTTCGATTTGCACCAAAGTTGGCACAGCGTAATGAATTAGTTATAGAATGGTGTGTGTTAAGTTTCCTGAAAATCGGTTCAGATTTAGATATAGCTCCTATATATATTTTCGTCCGATTTAATGTAAATGGTCTACCAAAGTCCCTATATATCTTTCGATTTGCACGAAATTTGGCACTGCGTTATGGATGAGGTCTGGAATGATGTGTGTTAAGTTTCCTGAAATCGTTGAAATCGGTTCAGATTTAGATATAGCTTCTATTTCATCTGTTGAATATGCTCAAAGTGGTGAAGGGTATCATATAGTCGGCCCCGTCCGACTTTACTACTTTCCTTACTGGTTTTTTTTAAATTGTTGCATACGAATATGAGTAATATTGGAATTTACCGTTATGATAAATGATCGCGGTTGCTGACGTTTGAAGTGACTGGTCAAACAGCCAGCCTACACGCTCAGAAGATTTTGTTGTTATTGTTGTGGAAGTCCTACCACAATAAATTTCTTTTTAAAATCGAGGTCAATGGTGTGGCACTGAGAATAGCTTGCGGTTAATTCGATGCGATAAGAAAATGGTCAGGGGGGGAAATCCCAACAATTATTTAGAAGCAAAAGAAAAAAAAATCAAATATAAAAAGTGGGGAGTAATAAAATCGGCAAAGGGTAGATTTTTTAAATAATTTTTTTACAGAGACTTCCAACGGCGAGGATTTCTTAAATAATTTTTTTTTTCCAAGACTAAAATTATTTAAAAAATCCACACCTTTGGCAGCCTTGGAAAGAAATTATTTGAAAAATCCGCTTCTAAATAATCGGCTTTAACATGGCGAAGTCCAGGCTTATCTTGGTTCCTCTTTCATCTCAATTGTGGACACTGACCACCCCGTGGTGCCACTTGGGGTACCTATTTTCATCATCCGATGAAATAGTGAGCTAATATGTGCTGCGAGTTCACCCATAAGAACTACAAAAAAAAAGGGTTGAGGCGTCGGGTTAGTTGCCCTTTCTCGGAAAACCCAACCTATTGTGAAAAAGCTAAGATAAAGAAAACCACCCTAATGTTGACGAACCCCGCAAATGTATAAAATACCACGATCTGCGAATCTGCACTTGGTATGTGGGCACGTTGTACAAAACATGCGCAGTGTTCGCTTTGACGGATGTACTCAAGAAGTACAAAGCTGATATTAATGCCTTACAGGAAATGCGATGGAAAGGGACTGGCGTAAGTAAATCAGAAGATTACGCCCTGTATTATAGCTGCCATGAAACGAGACAAGAATTCGGTTGCGGATTTATGGTTAGCAGGAGAATAAAAGATCTCGTCTCCAGATTCACTCCAGTAGGTGAGCGAATTGCTGTAATCCGTATAAAAGCGAAGTTCTTCTACATCAGTCTCATTTGCGCCCATGCTCTGATCGAAGACAAAGATGAGCAGACCAAAGACATATTTTACGAGGGCCTGACCACGACATTAAAATTCTGCCAGGAGATTTTAATGCAAAAATCGGAAGGGAATAAAAGACCTCGTCTCCAGATTCACTCCAGTAGATGTGCGAATTGCTATAATCCGTATAAATGCGAAGTTCTTCTACATCAGTCTCATTTGCACCCATGCTCCGACCGAAGATAAAGATGAACAGATCAAAGACATATTTTACGAGCGCCTAGAAACAGCGTATGACCCTGGCCATGACATTAAAATTCTGCTAGGAGATTTTAATGCAAAAATCGGAAGAGAAAATATTTCCGACCCACTGTCGGAAAATTCAACCTGCATGAAGAAACATCCGACAACGGCATGAGGTTGATTGACTTCGCGGCAGCAAAAAACACGGTAGTTAGCAGCTCGAGATTCAAACATCTCGATATACACAAGGCCACTTGGGTTTCTACCGATCGAACAACGAAAAATTAAAATCGATCATGTTGTGATAGACGGAAGGCATTTGTCCAGTGTATTAGACGTTCGATCGATCCGGGGAGCGAATATCGATTCGGACCATTACCTTGTGGTAACCAAGGTATGCACCCGTCTCAATGTAGCAGCAAAGGTGCGATCTAACACAACACGGAAACTCGATGTCGAAAAGCTGCAAACAAAACAGGTAGCCGAGGCCTACTCCGCTCAACTTACCCAACTGCTTGACGAAATCACCCCTTGTCCTGATAATAGTATAAACGCACAATGGCGGAGAATTGTCCACTCCCTATAAGCTGCAACAAAAGCAACACTTGGGTACCAAAGACCACCATCAAGAAATCCGTGATACGATCAGGAGTATCGTAATGCTACTGATATGAAAAACGCAGCGTGTAGGGCAAACCTGCGGATAGTAGCAACACGTAACGTGATGGAGAATTATCGGGAGAAAAGTAGAGAGGAGAAACGTATTTTCCGAGAAAAAAGAAGAAGAAGAACAATAAAAACGTGAGCGTGAGCAAATCGAGATGTATAGGAGTTAGAATGAAGTTCGGAAATTTTACCAACGAGTAAAACACCAAACCGAAGGCTTTGGTGCAGGCACATCCTCCTGTAGAGATGAAGAAGGACACCTGGTAACAGATACAAACAACGTGCTGAGGATCTGGAAGTAGCATTTTGAAAAACTTCTGGTATCAAATAGTAGCGGTGAAGATGATACCGCAGAACCAATAATAGATAACGGTATAGAGTGTATACCACCTAGCCAAGATGAGGTCAGAATAGCATAGTCAGATGCTGCACCAGCTGATTAGTACAATTTGGCTAGAGGAATGCATGCCGAATGATTGGAACCTCACCATCCTGTGCCCAGTGCACAAAAAAGGAGACAAGACGATATGTGCCAACTATAGAGGAATAAGTCTCCTTCCCATCGCATATAAGGGGCTATCCAGTGTGCTGTGTGAACGACTGAAGCCAATGGTCAATGACATCATTGGACCATACCAATGCGGCTTCAGACCTGGCAAATCTACCATTGAACAGATTTTCACTCTGCGCCAAATCCTGGAAAAGACCCACGAAAACCACATCGACACATTGCACCTATTCGTCGACTATAAAGCCGCATTCGACAGCCCTATCCGTTCAGAGGTGTGTAAAGCCATGTCTACGTTCGGCATTCCTGCAAAATTAATACGGCTATACCGGATAACTTTAACTGGCACAAGGTCAGCAGTTAAAGTCGGAAAGGAACTCTCGGATCCCTTTAATATCGAACGAGGATTCAGACAAGGCGACAGTTTGTCGTGTGACCTTTTTAACATCCTACTGGAATAGGTCATACGAGACGCAAAGGTGAACAGAAATGCCACTCTGTATATCAAACAACACATGTTACTCGCCTACGCCGATGACATCGATATAATGAGTCGAACATTGCGAGCGGTAACCTCCACCTTAGAACAAATTGAAAAGGAGTCTGCCAAAGTGGGTCTGGCATTAAACGGGGAGAAGACCAAGCTAATGGTATCAACGCGCAAGACGTCCAGTAGGCTCGGACCAACTGTTGAACTTGAGAACTACAGCTTCGAGGTAGTCAAAGATTTTATATACCTTGGCCAGGCCATAAATAGAACGAATGACATCAGTTTTGACAGTCGGAGAAGGATTGTGATGGCCAACAGATGATACTATGGTCTATGTGAGCAGTTTAGAAACAAGGCCACCTCCCGCCAGACCAAAATCAAACTTTACAAGACGCTGATACTACCCGTGCTGTTATATGGATCTGAAGCATGGGCATTTGCGCAAGCAGACGAGGCAGCTTTTGCGGTGTTGGAAAGAAAAATTCTCCGAAAGATCTATGGGCCGATCTGAAGCATGGTTACTTGCGCAAGCAGACGAGGCAGCTCTTGGGATGTTTGAGGGAAAAATTCTACGAAAGATCTACGAGCCGATCTGCGTCGACGGTGAATATCGGCCTCGAATGAACCACGAGCTTTACAATTTATACGCGGACATCGACATAGTCAGTCGTATTGAGCTGCAGCGACTACGGTGGCTAGGTCATGTTGTGTAAATGAATGAGAATGCCCCAGCTCAAAACACATATAAAAGCGAGCCTACTGATGGTTCCCATAGAAGGGGAAGTCCACGAATTAGATGGAAAGACCAAATAGAAAACAACATCTTGGAACGTGGTCTTTCAAATTGGTGGAGATGCGCACAAGACCGAAATCTTTTTTAAGTTCGGCTTAGGGTACAATCGTTCTGTAACAAGCCAGCTAAGTAAGTAAGTTATTTTTCAAGGTCCTGAATGGGGCGAGGATTTTTATACCCTCCACCATAGTATGGAGGGTATATTAATTTTGTCATTCCGTTTGTAACTCATCGAAATGTTCATTTCCGACCCTATAAAGTATATATATTCTTGATCAGGGTAAAATTCTGAGACGATCTAGCCATTTCCGTCCGTCTGTCCGCCCGTCTGTTGTAATCACGTTATCTTCTGAAGGAATTGAGATAGGGTGCTGAAATTTTGCATAGGGCTGTCTTTTGTCTGCAGGCAGGTCAAGTTCGAAGATGGAATATATCGGTCCACGTTTAGGCATAGCTCCCATATAAAAGTACCCGCCAAATTTCGGTATTTTTGGGTTCTTGAGCGCGTTTTTCAGCCGAATTCCTAAATGTCTCCACAAAGAATTATAAATATAGGTCCACTTTTTCTGGCAGCCCCCATATAACGGTACCTCCCAATTTTCAGTATTTTGGGGGTTTTAATCGTATTTTTCCGCCGAATTAGCTGTAATTTAGTATGTTGAGTTCTTAATAGGTACCAAATCTCTCAACAAATCTCTCTGAATATAGGTCTATTTTTTCCGATAACCCCCATATAAGGGTACCCCCAATTTTCGGTATTTTGGGGTTCATGAGCGCGTTTTTCAACCGAATTTGCTGCAATTTGGTATTTTATAGTCGTATATGGTAGCAAATCTCCCCACCAAAAATTATTAATATTCGCCCCCTTTTTGGGGTAGTCCCCATATAACCCCCTTTTTTATATTAAAATAGTTATCTTATTTATTCCGCGTTTTGAGTTTGCTTCTAAGACTCTGTTGTAATAATTTCTCCTGCGGAGGATAGCGAGATAAAAATTATAACGTAAGGTTCGATAATGAACTATAGCCGCATTTAGACCTTTTTAGAAATTTCTGTATAGCTCCACTTTTTGGTATGTTCCCCATATGTTCATTTGTAGTACCTGTCAGTATATAAATGGTGGAGGGTAGCCAAAGTTCGGCCCGGCCGAACTTAACGCTTTTTCACTTGTTTAAAATAGTTTGTTCCAAGACTACCAAAGACGTGGATTTTTAAAATAATTTTTTCCTGTATTAGGCGTGGATTTTTTTAAATCATTTTTCAAGGTCCTGTTAAAGGCGCGGATATTTTAATTCTTTCATTTTTGGTTATATATTTCTAAATAATGTTTTATAGAAACAAATTTAGCTACTATCCATTTTTCTAAAATTATAATTGATGCCCCAACATAATTTTGTTTTGAATATAAACAAATTTTCTTCGATTATCCAATATGGTCCGATTTCAATTTTGTGTAAATATTTACAAAATTGCAAAAATATTGATTTGGAGAATTATCGCCACAAAATCGAAATGACTTGTGATATTAAGTCGTAAATTACATAAATTATGTTTATAAAATATCAGACAAGCCGATAACAAATCCAATACAGCGGAACAAATTATCGGGAGGCAGGGGTGTAGGTGGGGAGACCAATTTTGCAGATATGCTTGTTAGGAAACCTCTTCAACTTCAAAAGAGGTCATATATCTATAGGAGGATAGACTTATCCCTCATTAGAGGATGAGAAGAGATCTCCCTCCCCCTCCTTACATATTTACTACGCCCCTGCTCCGTTGCATTATTCGACTTCGTCGTTTTTTTTTTTGCCGCTGCTGCTAATTGTTGTCAGGTCTATTGCGTTCTAAGTTATTCGCTCACTGTAGACCCATCATAGTTTTTATTTCGCTTCGCGATGTAGAACTTTTGTGGCGAACTTGTTTTTGCGTTCTATGTGGCGTATTTGTTTACCTTATTCTCCAGCATTTTGCAAAACGAACAACAACAACACAACAAATAATAATTATATGATGCAATGTCGAATTGTGTAAACATAGACAAATGTTTGTCTATGTGTGTGTATATGTATGTGTTAATGCGGAAATGTTGAGGTCTTCTACATGAGAACTTAATGGACTTATATTGGTTTTCTAATATAAAGATCCATGGATCTTCTATATGAAGACTCATGGATCTTCTATATGAAGACCCTTCAATTAGGAGACCAAAGGGTCTTCTTGTAAATAATCTATGGATCCCCAGCTACGAAGACCTATAGGATTTTTAAAAAGAATACTAATGGAATGTATATTAGAAGACCTATGGTCTTCATTTCAATGGGTCGTCTGAAATGAAGACCATTGGGTCTTCTGGTACGAAAGCCTATTAGATTTTATAACGAGTGGTTTTGTCTAAGGCTGAAGTAAGCTCAGTCGCAGCCAGGGTCAACTCAAGGACCCACAAACCTTAAGTTAAAAACACGAGTGGTAAAAGTTAAATTCTTTATTGTAATACTTCTGTGTTTAGATAGAGAGTAACATGCGGGATCTTCAATACGATGGAGTTATTAATTCGTTGGTTGTCGTTTCGGTGTGTTGGGACTCGTTCCGTCGGGCTTATGGGGTGACTGCAATCGGCTTTTGGTTATAGCTATTAGGCTCCGATTGTGGCACTCAGCTGTATTTGTGTAGTCGGCTTCGGTTGTGTAGGTTTAGGTATTCGGCTTGTGTTATAGTAGTCGACTCGGGTTGTAGTAGTCGGCTCGGGTTGAAGTAGTCGGATCGGGTTGAAGTAGTCGGCTCGGGTTGGTGCAGTAGACTCGGCTTGATGTAGTCGGCTCGGGTTGATGTAGTCGGCTCGGGTTGATGTAGTCGGCTCGGTTGAAGTAGTCGGCTCGTGTTGGAGTAGTCGGCTCGGGTTGATGTAGTCGACTCGGATTGATGTAGTCGGCTCGTGTTGAAGTAGTCGACTCGGGTTGAAGTAGTCGGCTCGGGTTGATGTAGTCGACTTGGATTGATGTAGTCGGCTCGGATTGATGTAGTCGGCTCGGTTGAAGTAGTCGGCTCGGGTTGATGTAGTCGACTCGGATTGATGTAGTCGGTGAGGCCCTTCGTTCAAACTCCTTCTGAAACGAGAAGAGTTATATAGAAGCGAACGGATCGCAGGAAGCGAACGAGTCGCGGAAGCGAACGAATCGCAGGAAGCGAACGAGTCGCAGGAAGCGAACGAGTCGCAGGAAGCGAACGAATCGCGGAAGCGAACGAATCGCAGGAAGCGAACGAATCGCAGGAAGCGAACGAATCGCGGAAGCGAACGAATCGCAGGAAGCGAACGAATCGCAGGAAGCGAACGAATCGCGGAAGCGAACGAATCGCAGGAAGCGAACGAATCGCAGGAAGCGAACGAATCGCGGAAGCGAACGAATCGCAGGAAGCGAACGAGTCGCGGAAGCGAACGAATCGCAGGAAGCGAACGAATCGCGGAAGCGAACGAATCGCGGAAGCGAACGAATCGCAGGAAGCGAACGAATCGCAGGAAGCGAACGAATCGCAGGTCGAAGGCTTCGGCTATGTTCGGTACAAGGTACTACGACTGCGGACACTGCCACAAGTCGGTTTCACTCGTACTTGGTCTAAATCCAGCACTCGACAATTTCTGCCGACGAAAACTGGAACACTTATCTGTACGACAACACAAAGTGAATGAGAATTATTTTCCCATATCTCAACAATATCCCCATGACTGTTTATTGAAGTCAAATATCTACTTATTATAATTGCAGAGTGAGTTGCGTAAATGTAGGTATTCTAGTATTATATTAACGAGGGGTTTATAATAAGGTGGTGTGAAATGTAGCGGTCACGTTACAATTTCCATCTGAGGACCTATGATGACTTATGAATCAAGTATTTCCCAGGGTCTGATATTTGTCTTCTATATAAAGGTCTAATATGCACCCCCGGGGTCTTTTGGCCTAGATGAAGACCCATTGCTCTACCTCTCCTCCTCCATTATAGAATAAATGCTTTCAACTTCAAACCAGCACCACATATATGTCTCGTCGCACACATACACCCACCCATAATATACTGCACGTGTATGTATATGGGACGTCGGTACATATTTGATTTCGGATATCATTCGCCAGCTCGCCAGACTTCCGTATTTATTTTGGACTTACAAAATACCCCAATAAAACCATCATCATCATCGCCACCACCACTACATCCATCAGATTCTGTAAAAAAGGGCTTTACGGTCGCAGACATTACATCACATATTACACATATTACATACATACACATGTATGTAATAATAACGACTGAAGTCGTTATCAATTTGCTACGACTTACAATAATTGGTTCGTGAAATTACGCCATGAATGAAATTATATTGAAAAAGTGTAAATCATCCGGTCATTAATAAAAAAAATCAATCAAAAAAAAAAAAATTTAAAAATTCCCTGAAAAAAATTACATAGGACCTTGAAAAATTAATTAAAAAAAACCAAACCTTATAGAGGACCTTGAAAAATTAATTTAAAACCAGTAAGGAAAGTAGTAAAGTCGGACAGGGCCGGCTATATGATAACCTTCACCAACAGATCAATTCTAACAGACGTCGCATTTTTGAAGGACCATTAACATGAAAGTGGGTCCATAAGCATGCCATTGTGCAACCTATAATAAATTTTTCATTTGTTTAGATATAGAGTTGCTTCTGACAATGGGACAAAATTATTCAAGGCAAATTAAAGAGAATATCAATCCGGGCGCCCGATTGAATAGTTTGGTGCACCATTTACTAAAAAGCTATATCGAAATCGAAACCGATTTCATCGAAACTTGTCACAGCACCAACACCCACCGCCACCCGACGCACCAATCCACCACCACCCGGTGCAACCGACCGAGCTCACCTGCAAGGGGCTAAGCGCGAGGACCACCTGCACTAAGTGCACCATTTACTAAAAATCGGACGAAAAAAATATATAAAAGCTATATCGAAATCGAAACCGATTTCATCGAAACTTGTCACAGCACCAACACCCACCGCCACCCGGCGCACCAATCCACCACCACCCGGTGCAACCGACCGAGCCCACCTGCAAGGGGGCTAAGCGCGAGGACCACCTGCACTAAGTGCTGTCCTTCTCCTAAATGCTTCACGGACAAAACTACTTAAACAACTAAAGGTCCAATCGTCTTCAAGAGCCCTACTGAAATCCCATCCCACCCCTCCCATCCATTCGATATATCCATACTTGCTAAATCTCTAATGTCATCATAGTAACAGCATTCCGTAAGTATATGCTTCCAGTTCTCAGTCATCCCACACCCACATAAATCCGTCTGGGACAGGGCTCTTTTATGCAGAAACGCATTGAGGGAACCATGCCCCGTCAGTAAGAAACCAGTACTTAAGCCGAAGCGAAAGTCTGGTCGGTCCACACGAACGTTACCTCACGAATAAATTCGTACGTCACCCTTCCTTTGTCACTGTTCGTCCACCATGTCCTCCTCCTATCAACAACACACTCCCGAAGGATAGTGCTGTACCGCCTACTCTCCCCATCCACCAGATCAGAAGGCCTGAGTCAATCTTCATCTTCATCCAACTACAAACCACGCTTAAGCTTATACATGATAGCCCTACATCTCACTTCAAGATCAAGCGACGCGGCGCCAAGCAGCATCTGCCACACCTCTTTGGAAACAGTGCGACACACTGGCAAACATGCTAACATAACGACCCGCTGACACGAAAGGAGCTTCCTCTGTCCAAAGACAGATGAGGCAGTTCTGTACCATATAGATGCACTATAAGTTGCACAGGCAACAAAAGGTCCACCATATATGATGCGCACAGAACGCCTACTCAAGCACCAATCAGTCCGCAAAACACGCCTGATGGCTCCAACGACCGTTGTCAGCTTCTCCTTCAACCGATCGAAGTGTGGAAGAAAATTCAAACGCTCGGACACCGTTATACCGAGATATTTAACAGTATACGAATACCTTATGCTGCGTTCACCAGCTCGAATGCGTGCCAACCTGCCTTTCAGCAGCATCAGCACCGTCTTCTGGGTTGCCACCTCCACTCCAACTCGGTCATTCCAAGCCTGCACAATCTGCATAGCTTGCTCACCAAAATTTTCAAGTTCAAGGCGAATATTCCCTTCAATCATGATGAGCAAGTCATCCGCATATGCACAGACCTTGAAGGAGGCAGCTAGCTCCCGCAACAGAGGATCCATCATTAGATTCCATATAAATGGACCACAAATGGAACTCTGTGGGCAACCACGCTGCACATCCCTCCAGACCGAAGCACTGGCTCCCACGACACAAGCCTCCCTATCCCGGAAATAACTCGTCTAAAGAGCAATCTCCCTACACCCGACCTCTTTCAACCTTGTGAGCACGCTATCCCATAAAAGGAAGTCAAATGCGCCATTAAAATCCACAAATATGCCAAGGACATATTTGGAATTTGACCCGCTCAGGCTATCGTGCACATGCCGCCACGCGTCCACAGTACTTCTACCCTCGGTAAAACCGAACTGATACAAGGACGTTCCTTTGCTGTAGAATTCCTTAAGCCGTGCCACCATAATCCTCTCCAGCACTTTTCCAAGAATTGGAAAACCACGCTGCACATCCCTCCAGACCGAAGCATTGGCTCCCACGACACAAGCCTTCCTATCCCGGAAATAACTCGTCCAAAGAGCAATCTGACTTCACACCAGACCTCTGTCAACCTTGTGAGCACGCTATCCCATAAAAGGAAGTCAAATGCGCCTTTAAAATCCACAAATATGCCAAGGACATATTTGGAATTTGACCCACTCAGGCTATCGTGCAGATACCGCCACGCGTCCGCAATACTTCTACCCTCGGTAAAACCGAACGCACCTTCGATGTAGCATTCCTTAAGACGTGCCACCCAAATCCTCTCCAGCACTTTTCCAAGAACTGGAAGAAGACTTATGCCCCGATACGAGCGAGGATCACTCATCATCCGATCAGGCGACTTAAGTAACACCACCACTCGGGTACACTTCCAAATACGCGGGAAGTATCCATGACAAATGCAGCTGGAGAAAATGGAAACTCGATATATTCTGGCATATCCTTCCTATGTTCCTCCAAAAAACATCTTTAATAAATCCACGCCTGCTTATGGTCCTCCAAAAAACATCTTTAATAAATCCACGCCTGCTTATGGTCCTCCAAAAAACATCTTTAATAAATCCACGCCTGCTTATGGTCCTCCAAAAAACATCTTTAATAAATCCACGTTCGCTGTAGCATTCCTTAAGTCGTGCCACCATAAGCCTCTCCAGCACTTTTCCAAGAATTGGAAGAAGACTTATGCCCCGATACGAGCGAGGATCACTCCTCACCCGATCAGGCGACTTAAGAACACCGCCACTCGGGCACACTTCCAAGTACGCGGGAAGTATCCATGACGAATGCAGCTAGAGAAAATGGACTCGATATATTCTGGCATATCCTTCCTATGGTCCTCCAAAAAACGATCTTTAATAAATCCACGCCTGCCTATGGTCCTCCAAAAAACGATCTTTAATAAATCCACGCCTGCCTATGGTCCTCCAAAAAACGATCTTTAATAAATCCACGCCTGCCTATGGTCCTCCAAAAAACGATCTTTAATAAATCCACGCCTGCCTATGGTCCTCCAAAAAACGATCTTTAATAAATCCACGCCTGCCTATGGTCCTCCAAAAAACGATCTTTAATAAATCCACGCCTGCCTATGGTCCTCCAAAAAACGATCTTTAATAAATCCACGCCTGCCTATGGTCCTCCAAAAAACGATCTTTAATAAATCCACGCCTGCCTATGGTCCTCCAAAAAACGATCTTTAATAAATCCACGCCTGCCTATGGTCCTCCAAAAAACGATCTTTAATAAATCCACGCCTGCCTATGGTCCTCCAAAAAACGATCTTTAATAAATCCACGCCTGCCTATGGTCCTCCAAAAAACGATCTTTAATAAATCCACGCCTGCCTATGGTCCTCCAAAAAACGATCTTTAATAAATCCACGCCTGCCTATGGTCCTCCAAAAAACGATCTTTAATAAATCCACGCCTGCCTATGGTCCTCCAAAAAACGATCTTTAATAAATCCACGCCTGCCTATGGTCCTCCAAAAAACGATCTTTAATAAATCCACGCCTGCCTATGGTCCTCCAAAAAACGATCTTTAATAAATCCACGCCTGCCTATGGTCCTCCAAAAAACGATCTTTAATAAATCCACGCCTGCCTATGGTCCTCCAAAAAACGATCTTTAATAAATCCACGCCTGCCTATGGTCCTCCAAAAAACGATCTTTAATAAATCCACGCCTGCCTATGGTCCTCCAAAAAAATCTTTAATAAATCCACGCCTGCCTATGGTCCTCCAAAAAACGATCTTTAATAAATCCACGCCTGCCTATGGTCCTCCAAAAAACGATCTTTAATAAATCCACGCCTGCCTATGGTCCTCCAAAAAACGATCTTTAATAAATCCACGCCTGCCTATGGTCCTCCATAAAAAAACATCTTTAATAAATCCAAGCCTGCCTATGGTCCTCCATAAAAAAACATCTTTAATAAATCCAAGCCTGACTATGGTCCTCCATAAAAAAACATCTTTAATAAATCCAAGCCTGACTATGGTCCTCCAAAAAACGATCTTTAATAAATCCACGCCTGCCTATGGTCCTCCAAAAAACGATCTTTAATAAATCCACGCCTGCCTATGGTCCTCCAAAAAACGATCTTTAATAAATCCACGCCTGCCTATGGTCCTCCATAAAAAAACATCTTTAATAAATCCAAGCCTGACTATGGTCCTCCATAAAAAAACATCTTTAATAAATCCAAGCCTGACTATGGTCCTCCAAAAAACGATCTTTAATAAATCCACGCCTGCCTATGGTCCTCCAAAAAACGATCTTTAATAAATCCACGCCTGCCTATGGTCCTCCAAAAAACGATCTTTAATAAATCCACGCCTGCCTATGGTCCTCCAAAAAACGATCTTTAATAAATCCACGCCTGCCTATGGTCCTCCAAAAAACGATCTTTAATAAATCCACGCCTGCCTATGGTCCTCCAAAAAAAAACGATCTTTAATAAATCCACGCCTGCCTATGGACCTTCAACATTTTTTTTTCAAATTATTATCTCTTCCCTTTGAAATATTTAATTTCAAAGTCCAAGAACTTTGTTCAGATTTCAAGACAAAGGTTCCGAACAAGAACAACAAAAGATAATAAAAACATTTTTCTACGGGATTTTTTTTTAATCTCTCCATCCCCCTCAAATGAGGGTCTGGGTCCCTAAGCCCTCCTAATGCCCAATTCTTTTGAATTGCACAACACGTATTCAACAAGTCTACAACATCTACCTCATCCCGCCAAAGGTTCGTAATTTGTATTTTTCTTCTAATGTCGAATGCACTAACTAAATAAACAAAAACAGCAATGGCAGAATTTATCTAACAACAATAGCAACAACAACAACAAACATTTGTTACACCGTCCGACCGACAACACTGTATAACAAAGTTAAATAGAAAATAAACAAATAGCGCTATGAGTGGTGTTGTAACGCGACTGCAGCGGCGTTGGTGGCATACGTGAGCATGTGAGCGAACCACCCCGCCACCCAGCCATTCCACCAAACGGCCAAGTGCAGTCTCAACAACAACAACGCTAAGTATTTGCGAAAAATTTTCAATGTCAATGTCAGACATTGCCCAGAATCAGATAATGCTGCCTGCACATGACTATATAACAGTCGGGTGAATAGCAGCACCCATCGACCCCATCCCGCTCACCCACCCACTGATACAATTTACAATCTATTAACAATGTGTAGAGAGAGAGTGAATTGTAAGGCAATAGAAAACAAGTGACGAAAGAGAGGTTAGAGAAGGGTAGGAGGCGAGCTCTACAATTTTGTAAAGAAGGGGGTGTGGTTGGTCGGGTGAGGACGAGAACCTTTACAAATTGCAATCAGACAATGTACTTTAAAGTGACACTTCTACCAGATCACTTGAGGGTTAGTTAGGTGATTAGGTGGTGAGAGAGAGGTGGCGAACCGACCTACCTCCCTTTCACTCTCTCTCACTTTTGTTCGGCAATGGCCATGATCTTCATACTAATAATATATTGCATGGCCATTATCAGTTGGCAATCAGAAGGGTATGTAATATTTGTAATAACAAAAACAACAACAACAACTAATTACTACAACAATAGCAATAGGAAAAAATATGCTTGGACTTGGTGTTTGTTTGCCTAATGGCTGGAGGGTTCTGAAAATGAAAAAAAAAAAAAACAAGAAACGACGTCAAATACAACAAGACTTAGTTGTTCCCATGTAATTAATAATGTAAAGTCTGGGACAGAGGTGGGGAACCCTTAGCACGTAGGTGTGGATTTTTAAAAATATTTTTGAAGGATCGTAGGCAGGCGTGGATTTATTAAAGATGTTTTTTGGGAGGACCATAGGCAGGCGTGGATTTATTAAAGATCGTTTTTGGAGGACCAAAGGCAGGCGTGGATTTATTAAAGATGGTTTTTGGAGGACCATAGGCAGGCGTGAATTTATTAAAGATGTTTTTTGGGAGGACCACAGGCAGGCGTGGATTTATTAAAAATATTTTTTGGAGGACCATAGGCAGGCGTGGATTTATTTAAGATGTTTTTTTGGGAGGACCATAGGCAGGCGTGGATTTATTAAAGATAGGTTTTTTGGGAGGACCATAGGCAGGCGTGGATTTATTAAAGATAGGTTTTTTGGGAGGACCATAGGCAGGCGTGGATTTATTAAAGATAGGTTTTTTGGGAGGACCATAGGCAGGCGTGGATTTATTAACAATATTTTTTGGAGGATCATAGACAGGCGTGGACCTATTAACAATATTTTTTGGAGGATCATAGACAGGCGTGGACCTATTAACAATATTTTTTGGAGGATCATAGACAGGCGTGGACCTATTAACAATATTTTTTGGAGGATCATAGACAGGCGTGGACCTATTAACAATATTTTTTGGAGGATCATAGACAGGCGTGGACCTATTAACAATATTTTTTGGAGGATCATAGACAGGCGTGGACCTATTAACAATATTTTTTGGAGGATCATAGACAGGCGTGGACCTATTAACAATATTTTTTGGAGGATCATAGACAGGCGTGGACCTACAGGCCACAGTTATGGACCACTCTTCACGAAATTTTGCATGTAGGATACGCTCTGGTCAATGAGGACCCCAATTGTTTTTGGTAAAGATCGGTTAATATTTAGGGGATGAAATGGACCAAATACCTATTTTTTTTTTTGGTTTTTCTGGTCGCTGCAGAGGCCGCAGTTATAGTCCGAACATCGTGCAATTTTACATGGAGAAGGGGATCGGGCCAAAGAATAAGCATGCCTATTTTGATAAAAATCGGTCAATATTGGACTCTGACTTTTTGTGAAAAAATACAAAATTTGTATTCTGTAAAAAAAAATAATTTTTTCAAGGTCCTATATAAGGCGTGGATTTTTTTAAATTAATTTTTCAAGATCCTTTATAGGGCGTGTATCCTGTCTAAGGCGTGGATTTCTTAAAATTAATTTTTCAAAGTCCTATATAAGGCGTGGATCCTGTCTAAGGCGTGGATTTCTTAAAATTAATTTTTCAAAGTCCTATATAAGGCGTGGATCCTGTCTAAGGCGTGGATTTCTTAAAATTAATTTTTCAAAGTCCTATATAAGGCGTGGATCCTGTCTAAGGCGTGGATTTCTTAAAATTAATTTTTCAAAGTCCTATATAAGGCGTGGATCCTGTCTAAGGCGTGGATTTCTTAAAATTAATTTTTCAAAGTCCTATATAAGGCGTGGATCCTGTCTAAGGCGTGGATTTCTTAAAATTAATTTTTCAAAGTCCTATATAAGGCGTGGATCCTGTCTAAGGCGTGGATTTTTTAAAATTAATTTTTCAAGGTCATATATAAGCCGTGGATCCTACCTAAGGCGTGGATTTTTTAAAATTAATTTTTCAAAGTCCTATATAAGGCGTGGATCCTGTCTAAGGCGTGGATTTCTTAAAATTAATTTTTCAAAGTCCTATATAAGGCGTGGATCCTGTCTAAGGCGTGGATTTCTTAAAATTAATTTTTCAAAGTCCTATATAAGGCGTGGATCCTGTCTAAGGCGTGGATTTTTATACCCTTCACCACACTGTGGTGCAGGATATTATGTCTTTGTGCATATGTTTGTAACAGGCAAAGGGAAAGGAGATAGACACATGGTTCCTTTTGAGAATATGCATAGAATCACTTTCTAAGTCGATTTATGCATGTCCGTCCGTCCGCCTATCTGTCCATGTTAAATTGTAAACAAAGTACAGGTCGCATTTATGATCCGAATTGGATGAAATTTGGCATAGGTCACTTATTCGGCCCATGGACGAACCCTATTGAAATTGGGAAAAATCGGTTCAGATTTCCGTATATCTCCCATATATATTTTAGTCCGATTTAAGGTAAATGGTGCACCAAAGCACCTATATATTTTTCGATTTGCACGAAATTTGGCGCAACGTACCGAATTAAGCCTAGAATAATGTGTGCAAAGTTTCGTGAAAATCGGTTTCAGATTTCGGTATAGCTCCCGTATATATTTTCGTCCGATTTAAGGTAAATGGTGCACCAAAGTCCCTAAATATTTTTCGATTTGCACGAAATTTTGCACAACGTACTGAATTAAGCCTAGAATGATGTGTGTCAAGTTTCGTGAAAATCGGTTCAGATTTAGATATTGCTCCCATATATGTTTTCCTCCGATTTTATGTAAATGGTGCACCAAAGTCCCTATATATCCTTCGATTTGCACGAAATTTGGCATAGCATACTGAATTGAGTCTAGAATGATGCGTGCTAAGTTTCGTGACAATCGGTTCAGATTTAGATATAGCTCCCACATATATTTTCGTCCGATTTAAGGTAAATGGTGCCGCAAAGTTCCTATATATCCTTCGATTTGCACGAAATTTTGCACAACGTACTGAATTAAGCCTAGAATGATGTGTGCCAAGTTTCGTGACAATCGGTTCAGATTTAGATATAGCTCCCATATATATTTTCGTCCGATTTAAGGTAAATGATGCACCAAAGTCCCTATAAATCTTTCAATTTGCACGAAATTTGACACAGCGTACTGAATTTAGTCAGGAATGATGACTGGTAAGTTTCGTGAAAAATCGGTACAGATTTCGCTATAGCTCCCATATATACTTTCCTTCGATTTTATGTTAATGGTGCAGCAAAGTCCCTATATATCTTCCGATTTTCACGAAATTTGGCATAGCGTACTGAATTTAGCCTAGAATGATGTGTGCAAAGTTTCGTGAAAATCGGTTCAGATTTAGATATAGCTCCCACACATATATTTTCGTCCGATTTAAGGTATATGGTGCAGCAAAGTCCCTATATATTCTTCGATTTGCACGAAATTTGGTTTAGCGTACTGAATTAAGTCTAGAATGATGTGTGTTAAATTTCGTGAAAATCGGTTCAGATTTATATATAGCTCCCATATATATTTTCGTCCGATTTAAGGTAAATGTTGCACCAAAATCCCTAAATAATTTTCGATTTGCACGAAATTTGGCCTAGCGTACTGAATTGAGTCTAGAATTCTGTGAGGTATGTTTCGGGAAAATCGATTCAGATTTGGATTGAGACTTGAATGACATTATTGGGTTTTGTTGAAATTGGTGCAGATGTAGCCATAGCTTCCATATGTATTTTGAACGGGTGTGTCTGGTTGAGGTTAAATTTTTAACCGTGCGACGTGTGTCGAGGCATGTATTTTCCTTCGAGGGAATATTGACATGCATATGTACAATATACCCAAAGTGGCGAAGGGTATCATATAGTCGGCCCAGTCCGAATTTACTACTTTCCTTACAGGTTTAAAATTAATTTGTCAAGGTTCTGTATAAGGCGTGGATTTTTTTATTTTAATTAATTTTCAATGCCTGGTCACTCTTGGAAAATAGTTTTAAAAAAATCCATAACTATTTTTCAAGAAAAAAAAAATTATTAAAAAAAAAAAATTTATTGAAAAAAAATTTTTTGAAAAAATTATTTTTTTGAAAAAAATATTTTTTTGAAAAAAATATTTTTTTGAAAAAAAACCTTTTTCAAAAATCCATAAAATTCAATTCTGCAATAACATCATGTGTTGAAATACATTTAAAGTAATATTCTGCTGTCATGTTTATTATTGCTCTTTTTTATAATTTATAGTTCCGATAGATACACTGCTGCTACACTATTACTACTAGCTGCATGTCGAAACGACCTGTCTGAAAGAGAAGTGGGGGCTAGGGTGCGGGAAATAGACAAAGCCTTCGAGGAAATTCGTATAGCACCTGGTTATAATATTGTTATGCTAGTTGCGATTTATTGACACGTGTAATACCCCGCGAACGGCATATACTGCCCCCTTCTATGGACGTTCGGAGATGTTGTTGTTGTTGTTGTAATTTTTTTTTTTATTTTCGCAACAACAAAAAATTATTGCATATAATAATTAATTAATAATATTTCTCGTCAAATGTTCGCAGAGGTGGTAATTTTTTTCTGCAATTGAAAACTAGTTCTCACAGAAGCCAGGTGGCTAAAAAAATCGAATTGAATTTTACATACATAATTAGAAGAGGGGTGTGGTTTTGAAAAATAAAATTACTGGGTTGTTATTGTAAACAAGGTAGATTTTTGAATTATTTTGAAATATGATTCAGCTGAAATAATTTAAAATAATATTCTATAAAAAATCCATATCTATAGTTCTGATAGCCCTTCAGAAAATTTGTTTTCCATTTGTCCCCCATTTCTTGATAGCCGATCTTCCTCGAATTTTAAATTGTTGAAATTCTTGTTCGAAATTCCCTTTAATTTTGTCGGGCTTTTGATAATGCAAATCAACTTGAGGCAGTCATTTATCAATTTGTGAATGCTCAACAAATATTTGTTGGGAATGTAAGTGTGTCTGTGTGTGTGTACTTAGCAGTACACATACAGACATTTAAATATATCACTGAGGAAGGCACAGGGCCATAATAAATTTAATATTTCCTTGTAATTCTTTATGAATTTGTTTTCAAGATAGTCAAGTACTAATTTAGAAATAATAAATTCGGCCGGGCCGAACTTTGGATACCCTCCACCAGATACATGCAATGAAAATATAGGAATCATACCAAAAAGTGGACCTATTCCGATAATTCTACAAAGCGATTTATGTAAACCATATACCACACTCCAATACCAATACAAATTTTAAACCAGTAAGGAAAGTAGTAAAGTCGGACTGGGCCGTCTATATGATACCCTTCGCCACTTTGGGTATATTGGACATATGTATCCTTACAATTGCCTGACAATGTTCCCTCGAGGGAACATAGTCATTCCTTGACACACACTATTCGGTATGTCGCACTGTTAAAAATTTAACCTCAACCAGACACACCCGTTCGAAATACATATGGAAGCTAGCTACACAGCTGCATCAATTTTAACAAAACGCAAGAATGTCATTCAAGTCTGAATCCAAATCTGAATCGATTTTCCCGAAACATACTTCACAGCATTCTAGAGTCAATTCAGTACGCTATGCCGAATTTCATGCAAATCGGAAGATACATAGGGACTTTGCTGCCTCATTTACATAAAATCGGAGGAAAGTGTATATGGGAGCTATATCGAAATTTTAACCGATTTTCCCGGAACTTAGCAGTCATCATTCCTGACTCAATTTAGTGTTCTAAGCCAAATTTCGTGCCAATCGAAAAATATTTAGGGACTTTGGTACACCCTTTACCTTAAATCGGACGAAAATATATATGGGAGCTATATCTAAATCGTAACCGATTTTCACGAAACTTGGCAGACATAATTATAGGCTTAATTCACTACGTTGTGCTAAATTTCGTGCAAATCGAAAAATATTTAGGGACTTTTGTGCACCATTTACCTTAAATCGGACGAAAATATATATGGGAGCTTTATCTAAATCTGAACCGATTTTCACGAAACTTAGCACGCATCATTCTAGGCTAAGCTAAGCCAAATTTCGTGCAAATCGAAAGATATATAGGGACTTTGGTGTACCATTTACCTTAAATCGGACGAAAATATATGTGGGAGCTATATCTAAATCTGAACCGATTTTCCCGAAACTAGGCACACATCATTCTAGGCTTAATTCAGTACGCTATGCGAAATTTTATGCAAATTTATATATAGGGACTATGGAACAACATTTACCTTAAATCGGACGAAAATAAATATGGGAGCTATATCTAAATCTGAACCGATTGTCACGAAACTTGTCACACATCATTCAAGGCTTAATTCAGTACGTTATGCCGAATTTCGCGCGAATCGAAGGATATATAAGGACTTTGGTGTACTATTTACCTAAAATCGGACGAAAATATATATGGGAGCTGTATCTAAGTCTGAACCGATTTTTCCCAATTTCAATAGGGTTCGTCCTTGGCTCAAATAACAGACCTTTGCCAAATTTCATCCAATTAGAATCATAAATGCGACCTATACTTTGTTTACAATTTAAAATGGACAGACGAACAGATGCACGGACGAACATGCATAAATCGATTTAGAAAGTGATTATATGCATATTCTCAGAAGGAACCATGTGTCTATCTCGTTTCCTTTTGCCTGTTACAAACATATGCACAAAGTCATAATACCCGGTACCACAGTGTGGTGAAGGGTATAAAAATACACATTTGAAAAAATAATTATAAAAAATCGATCCCTTGAAAATAGTAGTGTAAAACCAATGAGCGGAGCAGTATAGTCGGACGGGCCGGCCATTAAAACCCTACACAACTTCTACCAACCTCTAATTATTGCGGTTCTATACTCTGAGCCTGGGCAAAATTTCGAGATATTTGCACTCTCTTGACCGATTATAGGTCAACAGCTACTTCTACTTCTAACCCTGGCATATTTTCCAAATCTTGTTTTCCCGAGGCGAATATTTAATCCATAAAATGAAAATTTGGTCACTTTAGGTTGTGGTTGATTTGACCCTCGGAATATTGACCGATCATCATCTAAACAGCCGTTCTAAGTAAATTTTCAGATCTCCACCCCCCGGGTAAAATATGTGATGTTCTGTATATAATAATGGCCTCTAGAGCGACTAGAAAATCTGACAAAAATAACCAGTGAGCGGAGCAGTATAGTCGGACGGGGCCGACCATATGATACCCTACACAACTTCCAGGATACTATTACTTTCTGTGGTTCTATATTCTGAGCTTGGGCAATATTTCGCGATATTTGCACCCTCTTGACCGACTGGAGGTCAAGAAATATTAAACATATTCAGTACAGCGCTTCTAATCACTTGTCCAGATTCCCTTCACCGTGTTGTGATGTTCGGCTTTTAATTTTGGCCTATAGATCGACTCGAAAAAAAAACACAAAAAACAATTTCGGTCCACTTCATCCCAAAATTATTATCTGATCATCACCGAAAATTATAGGCGTTGTCGGTGACCATAACTTGAACCTCATGGAAAATTTCAAAGCGATGAGCGCTATATTTCCGCCCTCTAGTATGGTAATGGGTTACTTAATAATATATGAATACGTAAGCACATGTAAATATTTATGTTTAAGTCCTGCATCCGAGTACAGGCGGCAGTACAGTATTTTTCGGTTAATTGAACCTACGGTTAATTGGTTTCCACGCTTAATTGAACCACATGATGGGTCAAAAATATTTCATTTCAAAGTAAGCGGGTTCGGATAATTGGTTCCTCGGTTAATTGAACAAAAATTTGTGCAAATTTTGATGTGCAATTAACCGAAAAATACTGTATAATTGTTATCAATTTAAAGGTCAACCACTCCTCTTGAACATACTATCAACTTCTCGGATCTAGGAACTTCAGTTGCATCTATATATATACCCCATAGAATCCAAATTTTGTAATTTTTCACACAAAAGTCAGGATCCATTTGACCCGCTAAATATTGGCCGATCTTTATCAAAACAGTCATGCTTATTCTTAGGCCCGATCCCCTTATCCGTGTAAAATTTCAAAATGTCCGGGCAATAATTGGGGTCGCTGGAGCGACCAGAAAAACATACAAAAATTAAGTATTTGCCGATTTTTACCAAAAAACAATAGGGGTCTTCATTGGCCAGAACCCATCCTACATGCAAAATTTCGTGAAGATTGGTCCATAACGGTGGCCTAGATCGTGTTTACAAATTATAATGGACAGACGGACGGACGGACACACATGTCTTGATCGACTCAGCTAGTCGAGATATGACGATCGGTATACTTAAAGGTGGGTCTAGGACCAATATTTCGCGGCGTTACAAACTCTTGGGACTGCACAAAGCTATAATACCCTGACAACATAGTTGTGTAGGGTATAAAAATCGATCGATAAAGAAATCGATGCCTTAAATTTTAATTACATTTTTCAGAGTTTTTCAGAGGACTGACCCTTTCAAATATGACTTCAGAGATAAACTAAAATGCACGGATTTTTTTAAAATATGTTTTCACAGGTCAAAGTGGTCCTGATTTTTTTATACCCTCCACCATAGTATGGAGGGTATATTAATTTTGTTTTTCCGTTTGTAACACATCGAAATACTCATTTCCGACCCTATAAAGTATATATATTCTTAATCAGCGTAAATTTCTATGACGATGTAGCCATGTCCGTCTGTCTGTCCGTCTGTCTGTTGTAATCAATCTAGCGTCTAAACGAATAGAGATAGATCGCCAAAATTTTGCATAGAGTCGTCTTTTGTCTGCAGGCAGGTCAAGTTCGAAGATGGGCTTTATCGGTCCACATTTAGGTATAGCTCCCATATAAGGGTTTTGTTCGTATTCTCCCGCCGAATTAGCTGTAATTTAGTATTTTGAGTTCTTAATTGGTACCAAATATTTCCACAAAGAATTATGAATATAGGTCCATATTTTCGGTTAGCCCCCATGTAAGGGTACCCCCAATTTTCGGTATTTTGGGGTTCTTGAGCGAGTTTTTCAATATAATTTGCTGAAATTTGGCACATTGGGTTCTTATTGGGTACTAAGTGTCTCCACAAAAAATGATAAGTATGGGTCCACTTTTTCTGGTAGCCCCCATATAACGGTACCTCCTAATTTTCAGTATTTTGGGGGTTTTGGCCGTATTTTTCCACCGAATTTGCTGTAATTTAGTATTTTGAGTTCTTAATTGGTACCAAATATCTCCACAAAAAATTATGAATATAGGTCCATATTTTCGGGTAGCCCCCATATAAGGGTACCCCCCAATTTTCGGTATTTTGGGGTTCTTGAGCGCGTTTTTCAGCCCAATTCGCTGAAATATGCTACATTGGTTTCTTATTGGGTCCTAAATGTCTCCACAAAAAATTATGAATATAGGTCCATTTTTTCGGATAGCCCCCCTATAAAAGTGTACCCCCAATTTTCGGTATTTTAGGGTTCTTGAGCGCGTTTTTCAACCGAATTTGCTGCAAATTGGTATTTTGTAGACGTATATGGTAACCAATCTCCCTACCAAAAATTATTAATATTCGCCCCCTTTTTGGGATAGGCCCCATATAACCACCCTTTTTATATTAAAATAGTTATCTGATTTGTTCCGCGTTTTGAGTTTGGTTCTAAGACTCTGTTGTAATTATTTCACCTGCGGAGGATAGCGAGATAAAAAATTAGAACGTAAGTTTCGATAATGAACTATAGTCGCATTTAGACCTAGCCCCTGTGTGGAGGTTTCAGAAGGAGTGTACCGATACTCCCCATCTTCGAATTTGAACTAAGTTTGGAAGAAATAATAAGATGGGCAAAGTTTGGATGAAATCTAAATTTTCTGAAACTGATTTGGTCCACAGAAACATGGGGTCTAGAACCAATATTTCGATGAGGCACATTTTCACCGTGTTAAAGTGTATACAACCTCATTAGCCATAAGGCTGAGGGCATAATTATCCATTAAAAAAGTGTCTGAAATTTGTATTATGGTTTACATTATCCGTTTTTAGAAATGTCGGTATAGGACCATTTTTGGTATGTTCCCTATATTTTCATTTCTAGTATCTGTCAGTATATCTATGTAGAGGGTATCCAAATTGGGATTATTTTTCAAGTGACCAAAATGTATTTTTTCAATGTCAAACGAATGCAATTTTTATCATATCTGCCGGCTTCGAATATTTGCTGCCTCTGTTTCAAGCTCTGCTGCTGCCCTTAGTTAGTTATCCAGCCATAACTGTCATATTTATTTTTATGTGTTATTGTCATTTTCAAAGTTCCAAGAAAATAATCCTTTTTTATTGCTCTGGTTGTTACTCCCCGAAAAAAAAATAAAAAACCCCAAGTGGCAACTGAAAAAAATGTTGCTTGTCCTCCCTTCCCCAGAATAGATGATAAATAAAATTATAGTTGCTGCCCTGCAAAACAACAACGACCACTACCAACCCAAAATCAATAACATTGTTATTTACTGTTATTTACAAAGAATATAATTTGTTTTGTACTTAAATTGCTATATTTTTTTTTTTGAAATGTTGATGTTGTTGTTGGTTTTTTTCTGCTATCAACACCCTTTGTTGCTGAAGGATTATGAATTTATAATTGTTTATTTGTTGTTAGCACATATGCAGGCACTCTTTGTTGTTGTATCTGCTTTTGTTGTTTCTAATAAATTTTTATTAGAAAAACATCAGCGGTTACTATGCTAGAAAGTTTTCACTGTGGCAAGTGTTTTTTTTTATTAAATTTTATTATTTTGTTGTTTTGTGTTTTTGTTTTTGCTCCCCAGGCCACGTGAGTGCATTACTCTGAACATTGTTGTCAGGTGTTTATCAAAGAATCTAAAGGAAAGTTGTAATCTTGAACTGCATGTGGAATATGTTTTGATAAGTGTTCGATTTCGATTTGAAAATAAAATAATTTTTAAGAATTAAAAAAATTTTCAAGGATCAACTAACCACGCCTTAGTTGATACCTTGAAAAAATATTCCTTTAAAAATCCACGCCTTAGTTGATACCTTGAAAAAATATTCCTTTAAAAATCCACGCCTTAGCTGGGCATTGAAAAAAATATTCCTTTAAAAATCCACGCCTTGCTGGGCATTGAAAAAATATTCCTTTAAAAATCCACGCCTAAGATGGCCATTGAAAACATATTCCTTTAAAAATCCACGCCTTAGATTGCCATTGAAAAAATATTCCTTACAAAAATCCACGCCTTAGATGGCCATTGAAAAAATATTCCTTTAAAAAATAGCGCGTTTATTTGGTCATTTAAATATTTTTCCCTAAAATCCATGCCTATTTGACCCCACCATCATCAACCCAAAAACCCCCCAATTAACAAACAACTACACCAACACTATCAATAATAAAACAACAACACATATCCGTTTGGTAAACAACCAACAGCAGCAGCATCATTTCTCATCATTTTCATTATCACATACACTCTCTCTCTCTATCTCTTTATATCACTCTGCCCATCACTCTCTCTCCTTTAATCAATACGACTCTGTATCTCCCTAACATTTGCATTGCCCAGCATAACAGAGTGAGTGCATCATTTCAATTAACTCGTAATTAGACTTGAGAGTTCGTTCGTGTGTGTGCTTGCTTGCGACGATGATTGCCGATGATTTTCAAGTGCACTGTTATCAGTGTGCTTGCATGCATGCAAGCCTGTGTGTGTGCACATGTAAACAAGCCAGCCAAGAACTGCTTTAACATTTTTATAGTTGTTGTCGTCGTTGCAATTGTTGTAACCAACAGAAGAACAGAAAAACAAAAGCTGTCGTCGTTGGCTGCGCCGTCGTCTCTGCTGGCGTCGTCAACACTGCAGTAAACAACACAGCACCTCTCGTCTATTGTCGCGTCGTAGTCGTCTCCTATACTTACAAATATTTTTTATGGTTGGGTTGGTCGTCGTTGGACTGACTGACTGGCTGGCTTTGGCTGGCATGTGTAACGAGCAACAACAACACACACACAAACAACAGAACACTGCAGGCAGGAGAAGTTCATTGACCGGCATCGGAGACCGACTACACGTGCCGTGTAAAATATAATAAAAACGATGTTGTTGAAAACTCTTGCATTGCCTCCTGCATTTTTTGTTGTTCGTGTTCGGTTTTTAGCATGCAGGGAGTGTGAGTGTTTGTGTGTGTGTGCAATGCAGTTACAGTGGAGAGGAGAGTATTGAGACTTGGTATTGGAGATGTGGGTATTTTGTTACACACAGGCAGGCCTATGCAGCCAGCAGAGTGACGTCATGTTTTTTTGTTGCTTAATGTTAATGTTGATGTTGAAAACTCGAACATAACCTCATTTAATTGTGTGTGGTTGGTTTGCAGACTTCTACAGAACTCCAGTCGCTGCAGCAGATAAACATAAACATGCATTTGGAAAAATTTGTACTAGGCAACCGCATATTATCGGGGAGGTCATGGTGCTTGGGAAACAGAAAAAAGTGCATAAATAAATGCGTAGCAAACTCGACACACACATAAATGTGTGTGTCCATTCGAGAGAGATGCAATTGTAAAGCTTTATTTTTTTATTGTAATAAATTTGAATTTTATGTTGAGAGCATGTTTTGGCATTCTGTTTTTCGTTTTTTTTTTTTTTGCTTGTAAAAAATCGTTATGGCTTCTTCTTGGGATCTCTAGAATATTTGTGAGGTTCCTTGTTCTCATGACGAAGAAAAATAAAACGAATTGAGTAAAAAATGCGGGTGTTGTGGCTGGCTTCTTGTTTGTTGTGAGTGATATTTTTTTTTTATGTCACGGAACTCACATAAAGTTTGTTGTTTTATTTACAACAACAACAAAAGGAAATGTGCATGTTTTAATTTATTCTGACGTTTTTATAAGCGCATAAAAATTGAAAGAAAAAAATTGCAAAAAAAAGGAAAATTGTTTTGCAATGAGTAAATAGGGAAGAATGAAAACAGTTCGTCATATTTGTTGATAATGAGGGATTATTACGATTGATTTTGAAAACTTGTACTAAAAAAAGAAAATTTTAAAAATAAAATATTGAAGTTGGTGTCTCAAAAAATGGAACTACTTGCGGATTTATTTAAAAAAAATACCCATAGATAAAAAACGCGATTTAAGGATTTGGTTCGACATCTACCACTACTTGCTATCTCTTATCAAGATTATTATTTTGTTAAACAAAATGTCAACATACTGACAAAAAAAAAACAGTTGGGCGCCATTTTTTAATTGTCACTAATTTTGATGTTTTGGGGAAAAATGTGTATCCGTGGAGTTTTTATTATTATTTTGCAAAGTATTTAAGGACGCATGATAACGTTGTAGAATAGCCTGACAATAGTGAAGCCTCAATATTGAGCAACTATTGACCTTCTCTGATCAGTCATATTCTCTGAGTAGTGACTTGATGATTTTGTAAAAAAAAAAAATCATTGTAATTGTTGGGCGCCATTTCTTCAGATTTCATTAATTTTGGGTTTTGAGAAAATACTGGGTGTTGGTGGATTTTTTCTGAACAAGATAATGTTCTCTGAGTGGTAGTTGATGATTTTTTTTTTTAAATATCAACATAATGACAATAAACTGTTGGGCTCCATTTTTCAGTTATCACTAATTTTGATTTTTTGCATAAAAAATAGGTATCGGTGGACGCTTGATAACGTTGTAGAATAGCCTGACATATTGTTCCGATATCCAAAGGGTATAAAGCTTTTAATATTGAATACCTACATACCATCTTCGATCAAAATCTTGTTTTCTGAGTGGTAATTGATGATTTTGTAAAAAAAAATGTCAAAATAATGCCAATAAACTGTTGGGCGCCATTTTTCAATTATAGATAAACTTTAAGTAAATCACAACGAGCCAACAAATTGATCAAAGGATCATAGAACATTGATTGTTTAAGCTTTACCTTGGCCGGTGTTCCTAGATATTGGAGGAGGCTTTTGACAATGTGAAACGAGAATCTATCCATTATACAATCGAACGCACAGGTGTTAGCACGACTCTAATGGCGTGCATTGATAATATGCTGGAAATCGTAATCATAAACTACATATCGCGGAGAAAGAGTTCCGTACGGAAAAAAGGCACACCGTAGGGAAGGGTACGCTTTCTCCATATTAGGACGCCTGGTGAAGATCTGTAAGCTCAAAATAAAGGCTGTAGCTTATGTCGAAGCTAACCGAATGAGAAACAAATTTGGCACAGCTTATTTATTTGACCTGGGGATGAATCTTACTGAAATTGGTGAATATCGTTTAAGATTTTGATATATTTTCATCCGATTTTCAATAAATGGTGCACCAAGGACCCTATGTTTGTTCGATCTACATGACATTTTGCATACCATATTTAATTGTGTCTAGAATGAGGTGTGTTAAGATTCATCGAAATCGTTTAAGATTTTGATATAGCTCCCATATATAATTTCGGACGATTTTACATAAATGGCGCCCAAAGGCACCAAGTCTGTTCGATTGACACAAAATTTGAAATACCGAATTGAATCTAGAATAAAGTGCGTTAAGTCTTATTAAAACCGGGTTCAGATTTAGATATAGCTCCCATATATAATTTAGGGCGATTTACGTTAAGTGGCGCCCGAACGGTACGTGAGTCTGTTCGATTGACACGAAATGTTGAATAGCGTATTAAATTGAGTCTAGAATGAGGGATGTTAAATTTCATCGAGAACGGTTCAGAATTACAGATAGCTCCCATATATATTTTCGTCCGATTTTCGGTAAATGGCGCCAGAATGGCACCTTAGTCTGTTCGATCGACACGAAATTTTGCATAGAGTATTGAATAGAGTCTAAATAGAGATTTCTTAAGTTTTGTTAAAATCGGTTTACATACATAATTTCTTTCGATTTTATGTAAATGGCGCCCAAAGGCACCTGAGTCTGTCCGACTGAGACGAAGATATGCGTAGCGCAACGAATTAAGTTTGGATAGATATTTAATTAATTTTAATCGGCTGATATTTAAATATAGCTTCCATATATAATTTCGTCCGATTTTCGGTAAATGCCGCCAGAACGCCACCTGAGACTTTCCGATTGAGACGAAATTTTGCACACTGTATTAAATTGAGTCTAGAATGAGGTGTGTTAAGTTTCGTCAAAATTGGTTCAGAATTAGATATAGCTCCCATATATATTGTTTCACCCGATGTTTTATGTAAATGGAGCCCGAATGACACCTGAGGATTTGCGATTGAGATGCAATTTTGTATAGCTTACCGAATTGAGTCTAGAAAGATATGTGTTAGATATGTGTATGAGTCCAATTGAAACCTTGTGAACCCTCCAGTAGCCTCTTATCCCTCCAGTAGCCTTGTGAACCCTCCAGTAGCCTCCTTTATAAAGAAGAATAATCTCACTTGATGGTGACTTTGTGGGTCTCCCAAAAAATTTGATATTTCCATTTCACATTTCATCGTTGTTAACCTGCAAATATTTCAGTTCGCCAAAAAAATTCCTTTCTTCCTCCAAAACTTGTTTGATTACTTCCTTATTAACGATGCCAGCCATAATCACAAATGTAAAGTCGTCTGCGGTGCTATTTTTAAACATGTTACCTGATTTCCAGAAATCCCGAAATAAAAAATCAGTGTTAATTGGTTATTGTTTGGTTTGGTGTAACAGTGAGAATGACAGCAACAACAACAGCAGCGGAAAAAATTGATACCCAAAACACACTTTTTTTGCCATCTTCCAGCATCTTCAATGAATCAACCGGAAAGAATTTAAATTTGTTGCGAATTGTTGTTGTTGTGGACCAACACGTGGATTCAAAACTTTAGGGAATTATTTTTGGTTTATATTTTGTTTCAGGATGTAAATTAAATAAAAAAATTGGAAAAAATTCAATTCAGGTGATACAGGGGAAATTTTTCAGAACGGTGGAAAAAATAAATTTGAGACTCATTTCGAGGTATTTGGTATCTTGTGGAGGAACGGAAAATATTAGGAGACAACATTGAGAAACGTTCCACTGTATATTTATACCCTTCACCACACTGTGGTACAGGGTATTATGTCTTTGTGCAGATGTTTGTAACAGGCAAAAATAATCGAGATAGACCCATGGTTCCTTTTGAGAATATACATAGAATCACTTTCTAAGTCGATTTATGCATGTCCGTCCGTCCGTCTGTCCGTCTGTCTGTCCATGTTAAATTGTAAACAAAGTACAGGTTGCATTTATGATCCGAATTGGATGAAATTTGGCATAGGTCACTTATTCGGCCCAAGGACGAACCCTATTGAAATTGGAAAAAATCGGTTCAGATTTAGATATAGCACCCATATATACATTTAACCGATTTAATGTAAACGGTTCCTATATATCTTTCGATTTGCACGAATATTGGTACAGCCTAATCATTTAGGTATAGAATGATGTCTGCCAAGTTTCGTGAAAATCGGTCCGGATTTAGATATAGCTCCCATATATAGTTTCGTCCGATTTCATGTATATGGTGCATCAAAGTCCCTATATATCTTTTGATTTGCACCAAATTTGGCATAATGTACTGAATTGAGCCTAGAATTATGTCCGCCAAGTTTCGTGAAAATCGGTCAAGATCTAGATATAGCTCACATATGTAGTTTCGTCCGATTTCACGTAAATGGTGCACCAAAGTCCCTATAAATCCTTCGATTTGCACGATATTTCGCATAACGTGCTGAATTGAGTCTAGAATGATGTCTGCCAAGTTTCGTGAAAATCGGTACGGATTTAGATATAGCTCCCATATATAGTTTCGTCCGATTTTATGTATATGGTGCACCAAAGTCCCTATATATCTTTCGATTTGCACCAAATTTGGCATAACGTACTGAATTGAGCCTAGAATTATGTCTGCCAAGTTTCGTGAAAATCGGTCAAGATCTAGATATAGCTACCATATATAGTTTCGTCCGATTTAAGGTAAATGGTGCACCAAAGTCCCTAAATATCTTTCGATTTGCACGAAATTTGGCACAGCGTACTGAATAAAGCCTAGAACGATGTGTGCCAAGTTTCGTGAAAATCGGTCAAGATCTAGATATAGCTCCCATATATAGTTTCGTCCGATTTCATGTAAATGGCGCACCAAAGTCCCTATATATCCTTCGATTTGCACGAAATTTAGCAAAACGTATTGAATTGAGCCTAGAATGATGTCTGCCAAGATTCGTGAAAATCGGTCCAGATTTAGATATAGCTCCCATATATAGTTTCGTCCGATTTAAGGTAAATGGTGCACCAAAGTCCCTAAATATCTTTCGATTTGCACGAAATTTGGCACAGCGTACTGAATAATACCTAGAACGATGTGTGCCAAGTTTCGTTAAAATCGGTTTAGATTTAGATATAGCTCCCATATATAGTTTCGTCCGATTTAAGGTAATTGGTGCACCAAAGTCCCTAAATATATTTCTATTTGCACGAAATTTCGCACAGTGTATGGCATTAGGCCTAGAATGATGTGTGCTAAGTTTCGTGAAAATCGTTTCAGATTAAGATATAGCTCTTATATATAGTTTCGTCCGATTTTATGTAAATGGTCCTCTAAAGTCCCTATATATCTTTAGGTTTGCACGAAATTTGGCACAGCGTTATGAATTAGGTGATTTGTGTTTCCTGAAATCGGTTCAGATTTAGATATAGCTTCTATTTAGTATAGGTTGCAGAATGACATGTTTATGGATCCGATTTCATTTTACTGGTCCATTAAAAATGTGACGTCTGTTAGGATTCATCTGTTGAATATACCCCGTCCGACTTTACTACTTTCCTTACTGTTTTTTTTTTTAAATTTTTCAAATGCCATCCCCCTATGTAACCCATAAAAATCTCTAATAGGTCCCCATTGCAGTTCTTTACCATTTACCCATAATATTTTTATTTTGGTCTTCCGAACGGATCTATAAAAATGTGCTTGAATGTCATCGCCATCATTAACGTGATCATGAACACGACGTTGTCCCGCCAGAGCTGTTGGAATTTTTTTATTTTTATTTTGTGGTCAATATAATTTTTTTCTGCTTGTTTGTTTCTGAACGCAAACATGCCATCGTAATAAAATCGGCAAACATGCCGTCCATACCCAAAAGATATTGACACACCAAGAACAAACAGAATTATTCAAAATTTTGTAATTTCGTTGGTCGGGAGTATGCAAATGTATACAAAAGGGTGGGACCGAAAAAAAAATTATAATATAAAAACAAAAACTATTTCTAGCTTGTCAAATTTTGCGACCATCGGATAGACTCTGGTGACTATCGGGCGCCATTTTCATGATATCTGAGGAAATTTTATATGGGAGCTAGATATATAATCGGAGTCCAACCTAATTTGACAGACGCTCTTCTAGACTCAATTTGATTCCCTATACTAAATTATATATCAATCGGAAAGAATCACTTACCACTCGGGCGCCATTTACATGAAATCGAAAGCGAATTTATATGGGAGCTACATCTGAAACTGAACCGATTGGGATGAAACTTGACAGACATCACTCCAAACCCAATTCAGTTCGTTATATATAAGACTATGAGACAAATCGGATAGATTCAATTACCATTTGGGTGCCATTTACACGACCATCGGATAGACTCTGGTGCGCCATTTACAAGATATCTGAGGAAATTTTATATGGAAGCTAGATGTATAATCGGAGTCCAACCAAATTTTATAGACGTTCTTCTAGACTAAATTTGATTCCCAATGCTAAATTATATATCAATCGGAAAGAATCTTTTACCATTTGGGCGCCATTTACATTAAAACTGAACCGATTGGGATGAAACATGACAGACATCACTCCAGAACCAATTCAGTTCGCTATATGAGACAGATAGGATAGACTCAATTATCATTTGGGCGCCATTTACATGAAATCGTTCAAGAATATATATGGAGGATATATCCAAATCTTAATCGATGTAGATCAAATTTGACACACGTCATTATGGACCTACTTCAGATATCTATGCAAAATTTCATGTGAATCGGATAAACATTCGGAGGTTTGTATACCATTTACATAAAATCGGACGCAAATATATATTGGAGCTATACCTAATTCTCAATCGATTTCAAAAAACACATGTCGCTCTAAACACAATTCAGTTCGCCATATGAAATTATGAGTTAATCGGCGCCCATGTAAATGGCGCCCGAATGAAATCGAACGAGAATATATAAGGGAGCTATATATAATTCTGAATCGATTTCAACAAAACTTAACACCCGACCGCCTAGTCTCAATTCGGTACACTGTGCATATTTCGTCTCAATCGGACAATTGTGAAGAGTTTGGTGAACAATTTACCTGAAATCGGACGAAAATATATATGGGAGCTATATATTGAAATCGAAACCAATTACAACAGAACTTATCATACGCCTCTCTAGACTCTATTTAGTTCGCTAAGCTAAATTTTGGGTCAATCGGAAACACTTCGTGTCATTCGGGCGCCATTTACTTCAAATCGGATATAAATATATATAAGAGCTAGGTCTAGATCTGAAACGATTTCAACAAAACATAAAGCATTTCATTCATGACTCAATTGGATTTTTTAGCTGGCTTGTGACAGAACTTTCGTTCCATAAGCCGAGCTTAGAAAAGATTTCCAGGCGCGTCGGTCTTTTGCGCAGTTTTTTCCAATTTGAAAGATAATTTTCGGCAATGTTGCCTTCCATTTGATCTTTCCATTGTATTCGTGGCCTTCCCCTTCTGCGTGAACCAACAGCTGGTTCGCTTTTATATGCCTTCTGGTCTGGGGCATCTTCATCCATTCTCACAACATGACCTAGCCAACGTAGCCGCTGCAGCTCAATACGTCTAACAATGTCGATGTCCGAGAATAGCTGGTAAAACTCATGGTTCATTCGACCGTCAACGCACATCGGCCCATAGATCTTTCGGAGAATTTCTCTCTCAAACACTCCAAGAGCTATCTCATCTGCTTGCGTAAGTACCCATGCTTCAGATCCGTATAACAGCACGGCTAGTATCAGCGTCTTGTAGAGTGTGAGATTGGTCTGGCGGGAGGTGGTCTTACTTTTGAGTTGTTTGCTCAGACCATAGTAGCATCGGTTGGCCATCACAATCCTTCTCCGAATTTCAAAACTGATGTCATTCGTTTTATTTATGGCGGTACCAAGGTATATAAAATCCTTGACTACCTCGAAGCTGTAGTTCTCAAGTTCCACAGTTGGTCCGAGTCTACTGGACTGGTCTTGCGCGTTGATACCATCAGCTTGGTATTCTCGCCGTTTACTGCCAGACCCACTTTGACAAATTCCTTCTCAATTTGTTCAAAGGTGGCTGTTACCGCTCTCAATGTTCGACCCATTATGTCGATGTCATCGGCATAGGCGAGTAACATGTGTTGTTTGGTGTACAGAGTGTCATTTCTATTCACTTTTGCCTCTCGTATGACCTTTTCCAGCAGGATATTAAAAAGATCACACGACAAACTGTCACCTTGTCTGAATCCTCGTTCGGTATTAAAGGGCTCCGAGAGGTACTTTCCGACATTAACAGCTAATGTTGTGTCACTTAAAGTTATCCTGCATAGCCGAATTAATTTTTCAGGAATGCCAAACGCAGACATGGCTTTATACACCTCTGAACGGATAGGACTGTCGAATGCGGCTTTATAGTCGACGAATAGGTGGAATGTGTCGATGTATTTTTCGTGGGATTTCCAGGATTTGGGGCAGAGTGAAAATCTGGTCAATGGTGGATTTACCAGGTCTGAAGCCGTATTGGTATGGTCCAATAATGTCATTGACCATTGGCTTCAGTCGTTCACACAGTACGCTGTATAGCACTTTATATGCGATGGGAAGGAGACTTATTCCTCTATAGTTGGCACATATCGTCTTGTCTCCTTTTTGTGCACGGGACACAGGATGCTGAGGTTCCAATCATTGGGCATGCATTCTTCCAGCCAAAATGTACTAATCACCTGGTGCAGGCTCCTGACCAGCATCTGACCACCAGTCTTGAATAGTTCGGCACCTGCTGCTTTATTATTCTTCAGCCGATTGATTGCTATTCCGACTTCATCTTGACTAGGTGGTATACACTCCATCATCTCTTATTGGTTCTGGGGTATCTTCTTCACCACTACTATTTGATACCAGAAGTTTTTCAAAATGCTCCTTCCAGATCCTCAGCTCAGCTGTCTGTATCTGTCACCAGGTTTCCTTATTTATCTCTACAGGAGGATGTGCCTGCACCAAAGCCTTCGGTTTGGTGTTGTACCCGTTGGTAAAATTTTCGGACTTCATTCTGACTCCTGTAAATCTCGATTTGCTCACGCTCACGTTTCTTCTTTTTTCTGAAAATACGTTTCTCCTTATCTCCCGATAGTTCTCCATCGCATTACGTACGTGTTGCTACTGTCCGCAGGGTTGCCCTATACGCTGCGTTTTTCATATCAGTAGCATTATGACACTCTTGGTCGTACCACGGATTTCATGATGGTGGTCTTTGGTAGCCAGGTGTTGCAGAAACGAGATTACCTAACTCAGAAAGAAGACACAAGGAAAAACGACCTAAACGTGTCAGCATGAAGAAGGCCCTACAATATTGCTCCAAAGTAATCGATTGCTCAATTCTATGTTCTGTAGCTCCGGTATGGGCCTCAATAAGTTTATCTCTGAACTAGTAAGATCACTGTATAGTTTCCGCAGAGATGTCATCAACCATCGTATCCTCACCAAAATAGAATTCCAACGGACATTTCTGATCGATTTGTAGTATAATTTTTCGAAGTGGCATTTTCCCAATATCATTTACTCTCCGAACATTTTCCTCTTTGCATACCCCTATCCTAAAGGAAAACCAGTAAGGAAAGTAGTAAAGTCGGACTGGGCCGACTATATGATACCCTTCACCCCGTTGGGTATATTGTACATATGCATCCTTACAATTGCATGCCAATGTTCCCTCGAAGGAATATACTCATGCCTTGACACACGCTATTCGTTACGTCGCACTGTTAAAAATTTAACCTCAACCAGACACCCGTTCGAAATACATATGGGAACTAGCTACATCTGCACCAATTCCAACAAAACGCAATAATGTCATTCAAGTCTCAATCCAAATCTGAATCGATTTTCATTCCTGACTCAATTCAGTACCCTAGCCAAATTTCATGCAAATCGAAGGATATATACGGATTTTGCTGCACCATTTACATAAAATCGGAGGAAAGTATATATGGGAGCTATATCTAAATCTGAACCGATTTTCCCGAAACTTACCAGTCATCATTCTTGACTCAATTCAGTACTCTAAGCCAAATTTCGTGCAAATCGGACGAAAATATATATGGGAGCTATATCTAAATCTGAAGCGATTTTCATAAAACTTAGCAGACATCATTCTAGGCTTAATTCAGTACGCTGTGCCAAATTTCGTGCAAATCGAAGGATATATAGGGACTTTGCTGCACCATTTACATAAAATCGGAGGAAAGTATATATGGGAGCTATATCTAAATTTGAACCGATTTTCACCAAACTTAGCACACATCATTCTAGGCTTAATTCAGTACGTTGTGCCAAATTTCGTGCAAATCGAAGGATTTATAGGGACTTTTGTGCACCATTTACCTTAAATCGGACGAAAATATATATGGGAGCTATATCTAAATCTGAACCGATTGGCACACATCATTCTAGACTTAATTCAGTGTGCTGTGCCAAATTTCGTGCAAATCGAAATATTTATAGGGACTTTGGTCTACCATTTACCTTAAATCGGACGAAAAAATATATGGGAGCTATACCGAAATCTGAACCGATTTTCACGAAACTTAGCACACAACATTCAAGGTTAATTCAGTGTGCTGTGCCAAATTTCGTGCAAATCGAAAGATATGTAGGGACTTTGGTGCACCATTTACTTTAAATCGGACGAAAATATATATGGGAGTTATATCTAAACCTGAACCGATTTTCACGAAACTTGGCACACATCATTTTAGGCTTAATTCAGTACGTTGTGCGAAATTTCGTGCAAACGAATGATATGTAGGGACATTGGTGCACCATTTACGTTAAATCCGACGAAAATATATATGGGAGCTATATCTAAATCTGAACCGATTTTTCGCAATTTCAATAGGGTTCATCCTTGGGCCAAATAAATGAGCTGTGCCAAAATTCATCCAATTCGAATTATAAATGCGACCTGTACTTTGTTTACAATTTAACATGGCCAGACAGACGGACTGACGCATGTCTGTCCGACATAGAATGTGATCCTATGTCTATTCTCAAAAGGAACCATGTGTCTATCTCGTTTCCTTTTGCCTATTGCAAACATATGCACAAAGACATAATACACTGTACCGCAGTGTGATGAAGGGTATACAAATAACGATCGGTCTATCAGTTTTCTGACAGATTCCGGCCAACAATTACCCTAAGATATTAAGTGTAACGTTCGCCAGCCTTTTTCAATTCAATTGTTCAAGCAGCTGCTATTGGTCCATAAAAAATATTCCTTTAAAAAATCCACGCCTTGATGGTCCTTGAAAAAATATTCCTTTAAACAATCCACGCCTTGATGGTCCTTGAAAAAATATTCCTTTAAACAATCCACGCCTTGATGGTCCTTGAAAAAATATTCCTTTAAAAAATCCACGCCTTGATGGTCCTTGAAAAAATATTCCTTTAAAAAATCCACGCCTTGATGGTCCTTGGAAAATTGTTCCTTTAAAAAATCCACGCCTTGATGTTCCTTGGAAAAATATTCCTTTAAAAAATCCACGCCTTGATGGTCCTTGAAAAAATATTCCTTTAAAAAATCCACGCCTTGATGGTCCTTGAAAAAATATTCCTTTAAAAAATCCACGCCTTGATGGTCCTTGAAAAAAATATTCCTTTAAAAAATCCACGCCTTGATGGTCCTTGAAAAAATATTCCTTTCAAAAATCCAAGCCTTGATGGTTCTTGAAAAAATATTCCTTTAAAAAATCCACGCCTATTTGCTATTGGTCCTTGAAAAAATTGCTCCAACTTTTGTTCCTTAAAAAATTTCCTTCTAAATAATCCACGCCTATTTTTACTTTTGGACTTTGAAAAAAGTTATTTTTCTAAATGGCGCCCAAATGAAAATTATGTCTTAAAATATTTTTTAAATAAATCCACGCCTATTGAAGATGCGGGCACCTACAAATTATTTCATTAAAAAATCCGCGCATATTTGACCTGGAGAAAAATATTCTTTTAAGAAACCTCTCTAGATTTTAATTAGGCTTCATTGTGGATCTCCAATAATATATATAACACTTCTATAGCCAATTCCGAGAAGAACTAATAGTTTTCGCAAATTTATTTCCATATTTGTGTAACCTCGAAAATGGGTAGTAAAATCCAATTTTATTACCTCTAGAAAATTTTCCATGGCGCAGCAAACAACCTCATTCGCTGAAAATGTGTCCCCAAAAAGCCCACAAGATTTATGACCGGCAAACATTTTTCACAGTACATTTCGGGTAAAATTTATTTTCATTTTTCTAAAAACTTTTAGGACGAAATAAACAAGCAGAGGCCATTACCAATCGCAAAAAAATAATTTAGCAATAATAATAAAAACTAATAATTGTTGTTCTTTTTTTATTATTACTTATTTCGGCGGAACGACAACAACAAGAAAATCGGAAAATAACACAACAATGACCACAACAAAACTAGAACAGAAAAATTGAAAAAAAACTGCACACAATTCCATGGTTGGTCAACTATTTGTTGCTGCACTTTTTCTAGGTTATTGTCCCATTCGACTGAGGAAGTCCCCTGGCCCCTCCACCACTTCCGTTCCTTTCCATCCGCCAGAAGTGCAAACTTGTGCAAATGATTTGTGCGCCACCCAATAAAAAGCCTCGTGTAAATACTACTTTACACACGTACACCATCACCACCACCCTCCAATTTTTTTTCTAACACGAGTAATGAAAACCCCTTCCCCCTTCGGGTTACATTCTCTATATGGTCTACTGGAACCGAATGTTCGATAATGTCATCATCATCGTTTCTCTCTCTCTCTATCGCTGGGAGCAATGAACTTTCTAGCGATCGTAAAGATAGGAAACCGCTAGAATGCATTGTACGGTCTTAAGGCCAAGGACACATGCGCCACAAACAAATATTAGATAAATAGTGTCGGCTCGTGTGCTTTATGGGTATGGGTGCAGTGTAAATTATTCGAGTGGTCGTTGGGGGCCGTTTGACGCGGGGAAATTTCAAATGCCAACTATTGCACAGTGGTGAGGATGGAGAGTTTTTTGAGAGGTTCTTTTGGGAAAAGGAATGAAATGTGAAAGCTTGAAGAGCTGACTTCTCAGAATATCTCAAGAAATCCAAAGTAAAAGTTGGTACTAAAATGGAAGAATATCTGACCAAAATTGCACACTTAAATGAAGCTTAACAGCCTTCTTCGAAGCATAATGCTAGGATACCCAAATCGATTATATCGTTCCGAAGAAAGGATGACTCAAATTCCACATCTCACGAAGTTCGTTGAAAAATCCGTAAAAATCCACGCCTGCTGTCCGAATATAGATCCTTTAAAAATCATTAAACATCCCCTTAGAACCACCACTTTAAAGGAAAATTATTTCATGGTCCATGTGCCGTATAAGTACTGACACCACTTATACGCCCTTCTGTCCTTTGAGAATTAATATCAATCATCGTCTCATCGTCTATTGAACTTACTGTGTCCTATAAAAATCACTAAACCACGCCCAAAAATGTTCAAAATCTCAAAAAAATAAATGGCGCCAAAATTAAAATTTCGGCAACTGGAAACTGTGCATTTTCTGAGAACCTTGGATTTCTTCAAAACACCTAAGAAATCTACGCCTATTGGCCTTACTAAGTCCCTTAAAAACCCTCAGCTATAGGTCCTACTAATCCCTTTAAAAATCCTCAGCTATAGGTCCTACTAAGGCCTTTAAAAAATCCATGCCTATTGTCCCTTGAAAATCCTTAAAAATCCCCGCCTATTAGTCTCACTAAGTCCTTTTAAACATCCTTAAAAATTCAGGTCTGTTGTCCGAATATGGACCCCCAAAAAATCTTTAAAAATCCCCTTAGATCCAAACCTTTAAAAGGAAAGTATTTCATGGTCCATGAGCCGTATAAGCACTGACACCACTTATACGCCCTGCTGTCCTCTGAGAATTAATATCAACCATCGTCTGTCCGTCTATTGGTGTTACTGCGTCCTTTACAAAATACTAAACCACTAAACTGTGCATTTTCTGAGAACCTTGGATTTCTTGAAAGCACCTAAAAAAGCCACGCCTATTGATTTTACTAAGTCATTTAAAAATCCTCATCTATAGGTCCTACTAAGTCCTTTAAAAAATCCATACCTATTGTCCTTGAAAAAAGTCCTTAAAAATCCCACCTTTCTTTCATGATAGTCTTACGAAGTGCTTTAACAAATCCTTAAGAATCCACGACCGATGTCCGAATATAGCCCCTCAAAAACTCTTTAAAAATCCCCTTAGAACCACCCCTTTAAAGAAAAAGTATTTCATGGTCGCTGAGCCGTATAAGTACTGACACCACTTATACGACCTGTTGTCCTTTGATAATTAATTTCAATCATCGTCTATTGGGCTTAATGTATCCTTAAAAAATCATTGAACCACACCCAAGAAATTTCAATATCTCACATAAAAATAAATGGCGCCCAATTGAAATTTTCGGCAATTGAAAACTGTGAATTGGATTTCTTTAAAACACGTAAAAAATCCACGCCTACTGATCTTACTAAGCCTTTTAAAGATACTCACCTATTGGTCCTACTAAGTTCTTTCGTTTCCACGACAGAGGTATCTACGATCCGAAACGACCCGAGTCTTACTCGACCAACATCTATCACTTCAGCCCATTGTGTAAAAACAATAGGACTGCTACAACAACAACTAAGTCCTTTAAAAAATCCATGCCTATTGTCCTTGAAAAAATCCTTTCTTCATTGGGTGTTAATAAAATTCCACGCCTATTAGTCTCACGAAGTTCTTTTTAACATCCACGCCTACTGTCAAAAAAATAAACACTCAAAAAAAATCTTTAAAAATTTCCTTAGAACCACCCCTTTAAATGAAAATTATTTCATGGTCCCTGTGCCGTATAATTACTGACAGCACTTATACGCCCTGCTGAAAATTAATGTCAATAAATGGCGCCCAAATGAAAATTCCGGCAACTGAAAACTGCGATTTTTTTAAGAACCATGGATTTCTTCAAAACAACCAAGGTGTTCTCAAAACAACCTAACTGTACCTGCATAAATCCCAAATCCTCGAGTGGCGGCCCACTAAAAATTGGATTTTTTTAAAACACTGTAGAAGTCTCACAATACCTCGGAGTTGGCCACATAAATCATCTTGAAATTCCAAAATCTGGGTTATCCACATAAATCCCCTTGAAATCTCAAATAATTTATTTCTTTAAAGTCCCGAATGGTGCCCAAATGAAAATATGTGTCAACATCAGAACTGCACATTTATTATATTGGAAATGGATCCTCTTCTTACGAACGCTGAGATATCCCTTGAATATTTGAGTCAAACCTTGGATTTTTAAAACCCTCTAGAAGCCCCAAAATGACACAGGAATCAAATGGCGCCCAAATGAAACCAAACCCCAATAGTGATTTTTCTAAAATACTCACCAAGTAAAATTTGAAATTTATTATATCGGAAATGGATGCTTTTCTTACAAACTCTGAGGTATCCCAAAGGATCTTCAAAAGCGTGTTTCGCTATGTTAACCCTTGACCTACGGGAAGGGATCCGTTGCTTGAAATTGATCAAAAAAACTCAAGTAGCTCATAAGTCCACAAAAAAAAATCAACTTAATTTATTTTGATAAATTATATTTTCTAAAAAAATTTAATGGCGCCCAAATGGAAAATCCTTCCCTGAAAACTTTGAATTTTCTGAGAATGTTGGCCAGAAACATTATAAAGCTACCAAATTTGTACACAGGGAATGTATCAAATTCTTAAAAATTCTAAAGTATAGATTGACACCCAACGGGAACGGAACTTTGAGGTATTCAAAGAATCTAAGACGAATTGAATCCTTAAGTAAAGCCTTGGTTTTCTTCAAAACAAAACAACTCTAGAATATCCACATAAATCCAAAAGAACGCATTTTTATACCCTTCACCACACTCTGGTACAGGGTATTATGTCTTTGTGCATATGTTTGTAACAGGCAAAAATAATCGAGATAGACCCATGGTTCCTTTTGAGAATATGCATAGAATCACTTTCTGAATCGATTTATGCATGTCCGTCCGTCCGTCCGTCTGTCCGTCTGTCCGTCTGTCCATGTTAAATTGTAAACAAAGTACAGGTCGCATTTATGATCCGATTTGGATGAAATTTGGCACAGCTCATTTGTTTGGCCCAAGGACGAACCCTATTGAAATTGGGAAAAATCGGTTCAGATTTAGATATAGCTCCCATATATATTTTTGCCCGATTTACGGACTTTAGACCCTGAAAATCTTTCGATTTGCACGAAATTTGGCATAGCGTACTGAATTGAGCCACGAAAGATGTGTGCCAAGTTTCGTGAAAATCGGTTCAGATTTATATATAGCTCCCATATATAGTTTCGCCCGATTTACGGACTTTAGACCCTGAAAATCTTTCGATTTGCACGAAATTTGGCATAGCGTACTGAATTGAGCCACGAAAGATGTGTGCCAAGTTTCGTGAAAATCGGTTCAGATTTAGATATAGCTCCCATATATAGTTTCGGCCGATTTTTGGTAAATGGCGTACCAAAGTCCCTATATATCTTTCGATTTGCACGAAATTTGGCATAGCGCACTGAATTAAGTCTAGAATGATGTGTGCAAAGTTTCGTGAAAATCGGTTCAGATTTAGATATAGCTCCCGTATATATCTTCCTCCGATTTAAGGTAAATGGTGTAGCAAAGTCCTTATATATCTTTCGATTTGCATGAAATTTGGCATAACGTACTGAATTGAGGCTAGAATGATGTCTGCCCAGTTTCGCGAAAATCGTTTCTGATTTAGATATAGCTCCCATATATAGCTTCGCCCGATTTTAGTTAAATAGTGCATCAAAGTCCCTATATATCTTTCGATTTGCAGGAAATTTGGCATAACGTACTGAATTGAGCCTAGAATGATGTCTGCCCAGTTTCGAGAAAATCGGCCCAGATTCAGATATAGTTTCGTCCGATTTCATGTAAATGGTGCACCAAAGTCCCTATATATCCTTCGATATATTTGGATAGAGCTTCCATATATATTTTCGCCCGATTTTAAGTAAATTGGACATCAAACTCTTCATGCTAGTCAGGTTGACATCAAATTTTGCACAACGTACGAAATTGAGCATAGAATTACGTAGTTGCGTTTTCTAGAAGTACAGACATAGCCCAACAGATAACCTATTATATTTGATTGAAGTCGATTTATATAACTTATGGATATATAGGTAGATTCACATTTAGATAAATATCACATATTTTATTTCATCCAATTTCATGTTAATAGTCCTGTTTAATATATCCATAGTGGTGAAGGGTATCATATAGTCGGCCCCGTCCGACTTTACTACTTTCCTTACTGGTTTAATTCTTAGAAACCAATTGGCGCCCAAATGAAAACATAATAGTAGAAATTTAGAGATTAATACCGGAACAATTTTCACCCAATCCAACTTTAGTTCTACTCAAGTTTTATGTTTTATTAGCATATGGGGTTTGATCAACATTCCGCACGATATATCTTCAACCGCTACGATAGTTCCTTGTAAGGAATTTTGCAGACTCCATATTTCCACAGTTAATGACCTTGACCGCCTTTGTAAAAGGTGACCTAGTCAAAACGAGGATTCTTCCGATACCGATCGTTTGCCAACCAATGAGCTTCGCTGAAACACGCATTGACATTACTTCCGGCCTAACTCCAGCCTAAGTGGCGACTTGCTCTATTTCTAACATCTAGGACCTTTTCGTCAAGCTAAAAGGTTTACATCCTCTTTATCATTGTTTGTCCTTTTCGGGGCTACTTGTTCTTAATGTGAGGACGTCATCTTCTTCACAGGTTCTTCTTGTTTAACTGCCATAACTTTGGTTCAGAGCTTTGTCTGCGAAAAGATGGTAGACTGTTGGTAATGGTTTATTATTCGCAAAGAGTTGCGTCATGAATCCCTTGTCATCCAGAGACCCCCACAAAAGCTCTGACCCTTGGCTTAATTTTCCCAGTCGTATTAGTGATACTCTCAGTCATCTCCAATCAGTGATGTTCTTGATACACCTACGACGTCTTGTCACTCGTCGACCTGATGTAGGAATTCTTCCCTTCGGAAAATCGGCATGCACTTGGGCTACCTTTTGATTATAACAAATTCCTATTCCGTTATGGGTTATCTGTCACGTTCGCTTACAGAAAAATCATCAGTACCACACCCACCTCGGAAATAATTTGACACCTGTCGGCCTGGATTTAGATTTTTCATATCCGCCAACATTAATAATCCTACTTTCGATTATACTTCTTGATTTGGGGAAGACATTTCGACTACCATGGTATATCACGGCATCATCCTGCTTTATCAAGGAATTATCATCCCAGATGTGCGCTTGAATACTTCCCTGACTGAGACGAAATATCCTTACTTACTTAGCTGGCTTGTTGCAGAACGGTTGTTCCATAACTGAGCTCAAAAAAGATTTCCAAGAGCGTCTGTCTTGTGCGCAAATCCACCAATTTGACAGACCACGTTCCATCTAATTCGTGGCCTTCCCCTTCTACGGAACCATCAGTAGGCTCGCTTTTATATGCCTTTTGAGCTGGGGCATTCTCATTCATTCGCCACCGTAGTCGCTGCAGCTCAATACGACTAACTATGTCGATGTCCGCGTATAAATTGTAAAGCTCGTGGTTCATTCGACGCCGATATTCACTGTCGACACAGATCGGCCCGTAGATCTTTCGGAGAATTTTTCTTTCAAACACCCCCAGAGCTGCCTCATCTGCTTGCGCAAGTACCCATGCTTCAGATTCATATAATAGCACGGAGACGAAATATCCACTTTCCTGAAATAGATTGAAAAGAATATCAGTTTGTGAGCAAGTACCCATGCTTCAGATCCATATAATAGCACGGAGACGAAATATCCACTTTCCTGAAATCGATTGAAAAGAAGATCAGTTTGTATATCCAGACTTGTAATTTGTATAAGAAAAGTCGATGGAGTTGTTTCGATCTAATCAAAGATCAGTAGTCCTACTTTCTACCGTCGATGATTCTCCTTGATTTGGAAAAGTCATTTCGATCACCATGGTATGTCACGGCATTATCCTTGACTAACAACCATCCCAGAGGGAAGCCGAAATATTTTTTTGACTGAGATAACCAGTTTCCTCACTTAGATTGAGGAGAAGGTCAGTCCGTCTCTCTAGGCCTACGTTGATGTACTCAAGCGTAATGAGGCTCAAATTTATATAAAAAAGTCCGTGGTAGTGTTATAGTCATTGGGTTGAGGCTCAGGCTGATGTAGCTGCCACGAGTCGCAAACGGAGTTTTTTGTCCAATTGTTTTATTGGGGGTGAGGTTTCTTCGGTTGTATCCATGAGATCAATAGTTAAGGGTAGGTCGGAGATCGGCCTTGGCATAACCTTTTATAATGTCGTTCGAATACAGTCAGTACACCAAACTCCAAACCGTGAAACATTTTCTAATACCACAGCCTTAGAGGGAGGGGGACAGTTTAGGTTGTAAGTGGTCTCATATATAATTGGTTATTTGGGCGCCACATCCACCTCCACGATTTTGGGGTCATAGGCACTTGTCATTTCCTCTAAGACTCTCCCAAAAAATCCATGATATCAAATGAATTTTATTGGGAGTTCCATTATCGATTTTGCTCACCATTGGCGGACGTAAGCTCCAGCTATCACCAAGGCTCCGTTCGAATACGGCCGGTACCCTGGCTGCAAAAGGTGAAACTCAGATTGCCACGAGGTCGTCTAACACCCCTAAGGAGCTTACCTTAGATGGGAAGTGACCTAAGACCTAATGGATATTTGGAGGCGCCGGTTTCTCATCGACGATCTTCGAATCAAAGCAATGGATTATGTCCTCCGAGAATCTTCCCTGTGTTCCTGTATGACTGTTCGGGACGGCGTATTTGTCATGCAGCTACCTAAAAAATTTCATTGGACTTTCCACAACCGACTTCGCTTTCCGTATGTGGACGTCAGCTCCCAGGTATCAGAAAGCTCGTTCCAATACAGTTAGTATCCAGACTGAAAGCTGTAAGACGAGATGGTACTAGATCGTATAACGTCGAAGGACGTCGGTGATGGAAAGCCAAATGAATTTTATTAGCATTCAACTTTGCTGTCCATAGGCGGCCGTCAGCTACATAATATAGATTCATTGTGATTCAGTACAGGTATATTCGTCGGTCTCAGCCGTCTTTCATTAGGTCTATTGAGACTCTAGCCTTCTGGAGGTTTAAATATAAATTGTCTAACGTTCAGTTTATATTGACATCCTGGTCTCCTGCTCGCCTATAGACACTTTCTGATCTCCAGCTCGTTAATAAAAAACAAACCTGACATCAACCATCAAGTTGTCTTTACAGAAATTAATTCCGCAGAATTTCTAACCACTGTGCGCTAATTAACATTTGAATAGTTTTTTTGATACATTGTTGCGCTTTATAAAAATTGCTCGCTTACCTCGCCTCTGACGCCGCACACACCTTAGCGTGTGCAGCACTTTCGCCAAGTTTTTGTTGTTTTTTCTTCTATTATTTGTTATCGCTGCTGTTTGTGGTTTTCTAACAGAGGAGGCAACAATGTTGCAAGTGATTGTCGTTGTTTTGCTGTTTAGTTGCTCGTTTTGTTTTGCAAACACTTGTGCCTCTGCCTACCTCCACCAGCACCGCCACCACCACCTCCGCCAGCGCTCTGATGTAATTCGATTTTAAACAGAAACGATGATAAATGAACCCCTGGCTGTGATACTCTGATTGAATGCATTTATTTGTTTCTGCTTGTGCTGGCAAAATGTTAGAGTGATTTTTTTCATTGTTGTTGTTTGTTGTAATTTATTGGATTTTTGGCTTTGCAATGGACAAGTTTGGACCCTGTCGTGCCAGAATTAGATTGATTTAGGAGACTAGAGCGAGGTTATATTTTCAAATATGTTCCCTAGTTGGATATATAGGAAATTCAGTATATTCGAAGTCCCATGTTATACACTTTCAAAATTTCAAATTTCATTTGGGCGCCATTCAGGTCAGATTTCTTTTTTGTGCCGTCAAATTATTTTAATGGTTTATATTCAGCTGCACTCTGCTTATTGATGTCTTAAATGCTGGCTTTTATATTTTTTTTGGGGCCTACAGAGCAGCCTGATCGAAGCTGCTGGTATGAAGCTGATATGTATGTAAGATCCGTTAGAGAAACCTGAACAAAATTTCAAAATTATTTTCGCATATAAAGAGAATTCTGGGAATTCTCCAAGAAACAGAATGACCTTTGTTAGAGAATCTCTAAGGAATCTCAAACAAATTGTTAATGCTAAACAAACTAATGGCGCCCAACTGAAGAATTTGCAAATTTACGCTGCGATTTCTGATCTGAGAAGCTCAGCTAATTTGTAATAGATTTGTTGAAGAACTCTCAAGGAATCTCCAAATATTTTTTTTATTCTAAAGAAATTAATGGCGCCCAAACGAAAAATGCGCTAACTAATAGATTAGCTGGTTTTTAATAGATTCCCATTAAGTACAACCTTTGTCACGTGCAGCGGACTAGGAGAATAGGATTGATTTAGGCTCTATAACGAATGTATATTTTCAAATGTATTACTTTTGTGGATCTACGGAGAATGCTGAATGGTTTGAGACCTATCTGAGAAACATTCAAAAGTTCAAGGTTCATTTGGGCCCCCATTTCAAAACTATTAGGTTAGATTACTTGTTGGTGCCGTAAAGTCTTTTTAATGGGTTGGGTTGAGCTACACTCTGCTAATTTTTGAGACAGATGTCTTCAATTCTGGCTTGATAGATATTGAGGTCTAACGACCAGCCTAAACGAAGCGTGTGAAATATATTTTCAAATTTGTTCCCTCCATGGATACACAGGAAATGCAGAGTATTTGGAGTTCTCCCTCAGACCATTTTGAAACATGCATCGCACATTTGGGCGCCATTCAAAATTTGTTTAAGTTTCATTTATTTTTGGCGTCTTAGAGTTATTTTAATGGATTGGCTTGGTATTGAGGCTTACATACCAGCATGAACAAAGCTGCACTAGTACGAAGTCAAAATAACCCCCGGATGAGTTAGAAAAACCTGAATACATTTTCAACATTATACTTGCATTCACAGAGAACTGTGGAACCTCCAAGAAACTGACTCAACGCCTGTTAGAGATTCCCCAAAGATCCTCAAATTGATTTTTATTCTAATGAAATTAATGGCGCCCAAATGACAAATTCGAAAACATAAGCTGCGATTTTTCTGAGAAGCTCACCTAATTTGTAATAGCTTTTTTATAGAGATTTTGAAAGGAATTTCAAAGTGTTTTTTTTTATTCTAAAGAAATTTATCGCGTCCAAATGAAAGATGCGCTAACTTAATAATAATCAGATTGTAATATATTCAGCTAATAGCTGGTTTTAAGGATTACCTTTGAGTGCAGGCTTTGGCACGATAATAGGGTTGATTTAGGATGTACAAATATTTATCCCACTTGGGTATATAGGAAATTCAGTGTATTTTAAGACCTATCTCAGAAACGTTCAACATTTCAAGTTTCATTTGGGCGCCATTCAAAACTATTTCATGTGTCATTTCCTTTTGGTGCCTTAGAGTTATTTCAATAGGTTAGATTGAGATACACCCAGCATATATTATAAGCAGATGTCTTAAATGCTGGATTGATATGTATTGAGGACTACAGACCATCCTGATCGATTCTAATGGAAATTGAGTAGCTAGGCTAAAAAGTTATCTATTTTTTTCTAATTACATTAATCAAAAGTCCTCTTATGAACTCTTGTGTTGGGACTGGATTCTTTAAGGCTTGATCTACATCCTGCTAACATTTGGAAGAAATGTCTTCAATACTGTATTGATAGGAGTTGAGGCCTACAGACCATCCAGGTCGAAGCTGCGTTGGAATGTTCCAAAATAACACAAGATCCATTAGAAAAACTCTGAGACATACAAAAGCTGACTGACCTCTTGTTAGAGAATCTCCAAAGAATCTCCAAGGAATCTCAAAGAGATTTGTTTATTCCAATGAAAGTAATGCTAGGCTAAAAAGCTATTCTAATGGAGCCTGGGGAATACTACATTAATCAAAAGTCCTCTTATGAACTCTTGTGTTGGGACTGGATTCTTTAAGGCTTGATCTACATCCTGCTAACATTTGGAAGAAATGTCTTCAATACTGTATTGATAGGAGTTGATGCCTACAGACCATCCAGGTCGAAGTTGCGTTGGTATGTGCCAAAATAACCCAAGATCCATTAGAAAAACTCTGAGACATACAAAAGCTGACTGACCTCTTGTTAGAGAATCTCCAATGAAAGTAATGGCGCCCAAATGAAAAATACGCGAGTATAAGGTGTATATTTTGTGAGAATACCAGCTGATTCGAAAGTTCTCTAAAGAACATAGGCATTGACACTGGATTCGAGCAAAGATTTTCAAACGCATTCATTTTTAGAAAGGTTTGGGCTTGATCACCATCCTGCTAACATTTGAAACAAATGTCTTCAATACTGGATTGATATGAGTTGAGGCCTACAGACCATCCTGATAGATGTCGCGTTGGGTAGGTAGCCAAAAAAAATCCCATTAGAAAAACTCAGAGAACTACAAAAGTTGACTGACCTCTTGTTAGAGAATCTCCAAGGAATCTCAAAGTGATTTTATATCCCAATAAAAAATATTGACGCCCAAATGAAAAATACACGAAGTTAAGGTGCAAATTTTGTGAGTAGCTCAGTTGATTCGCAAGTTCTGTAAAGAACTTAGGTATTGACGTTAAGATTCTGAAACGCATCCATTTTTATTCAGAAAGGTCTGAGCTCTGAATGAAACTTACTTATGGTTTGAAATTCAGTAAACAAATATCAATGATATTTTTCTAAAGATTTTAATGGCGCCCAAATGAAATGTCTTCTGCGAATTTGACTGACCGTTTGTTATACAATCCCCAAGGAACCTGAACATGGGTTTCTATTTTAAATAAACTAAACGCGTCCAAATGAAAGCGGCACCAAATCAGGCACTGAACCTTAAAACCTTTAACAAAAATCAAAAAACTTTATTTGTACTATATAAAGATCCCTGGGAAATATTACAATAATCTGAGGATCTTATTTGATCTCAGGTATTGACGCTGGGTTCTTCAGGGATGCAAAATGACGATTTTCAAATGCTTTAATTTTTATTAAAAAAAAAACTTTGGGAGTTCTCTAAGGAATCTCAAAGGGATAATTCTACAGAACTTAATGGCGCCCAAATGAAATTTTAGTAAACTCTTGGATTATAGAACCATCTAGGTTCTCCACGTGACAAGCATATTTTTCAGAAATACTGGGGAACCCACATTGGCCTTCTAGTTGAGAAAAAAATTGCTGTAGATGTTAGATACTGGTTCTTCTGGGCAGAACATTTTCAGCTTTGGCGAACTTTGGTAGTTGGTCATTAAGGACACGATTTGATCCATATTCATTGGCAGTTTGGTGGTCATCCTGAGTATGTACTAGCATCGAGAGGATGGATCCAAAATCACATTATGTTTCTGCACTAAGAGTATTCTGCGTAATTTGATGATAGATAGCATAACTCTGAGAACTGAGGACAGAACTATTCAGAAAACCCTGTCCTTGTCCCTGTCCCATATAGTCCCGAGATGGGTTTGACTTTTGTCTCCACGATTGCGGCATGCTTAGATAACTCAAAGTATTTATGGGTTCTGAACCGTTAGAATTGTTCTGTCTCTGATGTTGATATTGAATAGACTTTTGACTTCAGGATTGCCGAATGCTTGGAGAATAGCCGTTCTCTGTAGAAACGAGGCTAGAAAGGTATTAATTCAGCTTTCGACACCAGAAGCTTTGATATACTCTAAGGGAGCAGGATATTTAATGATATATCATTTGAAAAGGAATATACCTCCTTTAAAGTTAAAGTCGGAAAAGACCTCTCGCAGCCCTTTTATACCGAACTAGGATTCAGACAAGGTGATAGTTTGTCGTGTGGCCTTTTTAACATCCTGCTGGAAAGGTCATACCAGAGGCAAAGGTGAATAGAAATGGCACTCTGTACACCAAAGAGCACATGTTACTCGCCTACGCCGATGACATCGACATAATGGGTCGAACATTGAGAGCGGTAACAGCCACCTTTGAACAAATTGAGAAGGAGTCTGCCAAAGTGGGTCTGGCAGTAAATGGCGAGAAGACCAAGCCGATGGCATCAACGCGCAAGACGTCCAGTGGACTCGGACCAACTGTGGATCTTGAGAACTACAGCTTCGAGTAGTTGACTACTACTTTATATACCTTGGTACCACCATAAATAGTGTTGGCCAACAGATGCTCCTATGGACTGAGTAAGCAATTCAAAAACAAGGTCACCTCTCGCCATACCAAACTTACACTCAAAAAGACGCTGATACTACCCGTGCTCTTGTATGGATCAGAAGCATGGGTACTTGCGCAAGCAGATGAGGCAGCTCTTGGAGTGTTTGAGGCATATAAAAGCGAGCCAAGTGATGGTTCACGCAGAAGGGGAAGTCCACGAATTAGATGGAAAGATCAAGTGGATGAGAACATTGTGAAACATGGTCTCTCAAATTTGAGTGAAATCCGACACTATCCTATCACTAATATCTTCAAAATGCAAGCCTTTAGAAATCCCTGGAATTTCCTATGATGATATTTAGATTAGCCACGATTGATTTGGGTATCTGAGATTTTAAAAAAAATCCCCTACAAATATGAGTTTCCGCCTATTCTTTAAAGTATCTGAAACGATATAAAAAGTCTTCGTGTACAGATACACATACCCATGCCTCATTTGGGAGTCATATCTTCCTTTGTCAACACTTTCACTTTTAAATTTGAGTTTCTAAGACTTATTACGAATTGCATTGAGTTCATCAAAATGTGTGATTTTTTTTTATTTTGTTTAATTTCGATGTCTAAGACTATCTCAGACGGTCACTCATATCTTGAAACATTGGGGTACCTGAGATAATTTTCGCAAGTGTTTCAAAGTATCTAAAAAGGTATTTAAAATGTTCGGGTACTTCAAAGTAACCACGACTTATGCTGACTTCATAGAGTCCATCATGCTACCCACGTAGCACTTGGGCGCTATACATTACTTTTAAGTATGCACATATTATTTTCAATTTGGGTGTCTAAGACTAATTAACTAAGCCTGTCACTGATATCTTCAACGACTTATGCCCAAATCTAAGAGTTCCGAAATCTATCCAAGCTACATTTGGGCGTCATATAGTCCTGTAGAGAATCCACTTTTTTAAATATGGGTATCTAAGACTAACTCAACCCATCACTGATAACTTCAATTTTGAAAAATTTTAGAGATTCGTAAAATTTGTTCGTGGCTTCATTTAGATTAGTCCCGTTTTATTTGGGTATCTGAGATTTTATGAAAATACCCCCGAAATATTTGAATTTCCGCAGGTTCTTAAATCTCAAATGGTTTCCAAGTCTTCGAGTAGTTTAACGACTCATTTGGGCGCTATATACATTTTTCAATTTCAATTTTTGTTTAATTTGGGTGTCTAAGACCTGGTCCGCCGGTCACTGAGTTCTTAAAAAATACAAGCTTTAGAACTTTCCCGTGGAGTCATCTATGGATATCTGATATTATGGGAGTATCCCGACACATTTGAATATTCGCTAATTCTTTCAAGAGTACATAGGGCATTAAAAGTCTTTGAGTACTTCATAGTAGTCACGGCATGACGGAATCTTCCCATGCCTCTTTTGGGCGCTATATAGCCCATAAAATAATCAACGTGTTTTAATGTAAACCGACTGACACTGAGTTCTTGAAATGTAAGCTTTTAGGTCACGGCATATGTCGGCATCTTAGAGTTCCCTAAACAACCCATGACTCATTTGGGCGCCATATAGCCCTTGAAAGTAACAACGTGCTTTAATTTGATACTATTGCCACTGTGTTCTTAAAATACAAGTTTTTAGGAATCTCAAGCATTTTCCCGTGGGTTTATTTAAATTAGTCCCCGTTTTTAAATTTCCGTAAGTTTTTTAAAGGATCTAAAAAGGTATTCGAAAGTATCTTGCTAATAGATATTCGAGTACTTTCAAGTAACCGTAACTTATGCAGACAACATAGAGTTCCTTGAGTAACCTACGCTTCAATTGGGCGCCATATAACCGCTCCCTTTACTTTATCATTACACGAAGTAAACTTGACTTATGCTGACAACTTCGAGTTCCATAAGCCAATTACGCCTCATTTGGGCGCCACATATTTTGTCTGCATTTATTTATAATTTCTACATTAATTAAATTTCCAGGATCCTACAATTTAGTCACGCTTTACGCCGGCTAGTGAACTCTAAGATTCCCTAGCTAACCAGGTGCATTTGGGCGCCATTTAGACTTATTTTAATTTCTAGGATCTAAAAAATATGTTCCTAGTCTTCGAGTCCTTCAATTTAGTCAAGCCAAACAGCTTCATTTGGGCGCCATTTAGACTTTGAAGGACTTAATGGCGCCCAAATGAAATGAGAATGAATTATTGTTTCAAATTTGGTGTCTAAGATTTAGACCGGGTGTCACTGAGTTCTTGCAAAATATGAGCCTTTAGAAATCGCCAGGTATTCAAACATATCTATCTAATAGATATTCGAGTACTTCCATGTAGCCGCGACTTATGCAGACCACTTAGAGTTCCTTGAGCAACCTACGATTCAATTGGGCGCCACATACATTTTTTCTTCATTTATTTATAATTTCTACATTAATTTAATTTCCAGGATCCTACAATTTAGTCACGCTTTACGCCGGCTAGGGAACTCTAAGATTCCCTAGCTAACCAGGTGCATTTGGGCGCCATTTAGACTTTTTTTAATTTCTAGATTCTAAAAAATATGTTCCTAGTCTTCGAGTCCTTCAATTTAGTCACGTCTAACGTCAGAATTTTAGAGTTCTTAAAGCTACCCAGCTTCATTTGGGCGCCATTTAGACTTTGAAGGACTTAATGGCGCCCAAATGAAATGAGAATGAATTATTGTTTCAAATTTGGTGTCTAAGATTTAGACCGGGTGTCACTGAGTTCTTGAAAAATATGAGCCTTTAGAAATCGCCAGGTATTCAAACATATCTATCTAATAGATATTCGAGTACTTCCATGTAGCCGCGACTTATGCAGACCACTTAGAGTTCCTTGAGCAACCTACGATTCAATTGGGCGCCACATACATTTTTTCTTCATTTATTTATAATTTCTACATTAATTTAATTTCCAGGATCCTACAATTTAGTCACGCTTTACGCCGGCTAGGGAACTCTAAGATTCCCTAGCTAACCAGGTGCATTTGGGCGCCATTTAGACTTATTTTAATGACTTGGATCTAAAAATGTTTTCCAAGTCTTCGAGTCCTTCAATTTAGTCACGTCTAAAGCCAGAATTTTAGAGTTCTTAAAGCTACCCAGCTTCATTTGGGCGCCATTTAGACTTTGAAGGACTTAATGGCGCCCAAATGAAATGAGAATGAATTATTGTTGTAATTTGGGTGTCTAAGACTTAGACCGGGTGTCACTGAGTTCATGAAAAATATGAGCCTTTAGAAATCGTCAGAATTTACCCAGCTCTGTTCTAATCAATATGAACTCTAACACACATACATATATGTATGTACGTATGTATTTCTAGAGTTCATAAACATTTCGCTAGAAATTTAATCGCCCGAATTAATAGGTTTTTCACTCTCTACACACACGGACACACACAACTACATAACATTATCGATGTTTGTATGTGTCATAAATGCAAAACAACGCCGTTGCATGGATGTCATTAAACTTGCAATGTTGCATAGCTTGGAAAATAAAAAAAAATAAAAGGGCCATCAACCTAATTTTTTTATAGAAATATATGTAGGTATGTGCACAAACGTTCATTGGCATCAGTTTTCTTTGCCTTCAACGCCTTACCCCTTCTTCTTTTGTTAGTTTGTATTGTTCTTCGATTTATTTTCTTGTTTTTTTTTTCTAATCGTTGCTACATTGACGTCTCAATTTATTTACACTTGTTGATGGTAGTGAACTCAGTTCGCCGATTGTTGCCGAGTTTGCCAGTTGCCAGTAATAATCCTGAATGCATTGGCCAAATGGATTTGAACCCATGTGACTTAGCCGTCATCTCCTCCGCCACCTCCTCCGATTGCAGTACGAAATAACTTAGTGACAAGTGCTTGTTAAACTTTTTTTATTCTAGAAGAAACAAATAGAAAATAAAAATAAATCAATCAGATTTTTTATATTCTTTGTAATTACAATGTCATCCGCGGCAAACTTGGGGTCTGTAAACAAATTTTTAATTAGCCTTAGCAGATTTTTTTGTTTCCTAAGTTTTGTGGTTTTGTTTAAAAGATGTTTGTTTATTTCACTAACACATTAATGTCTCAATAAATTTTATTGGCATCTGTGATTTATTTGTTATTGAAGTTATTTCGGATGTTTTGTGGAAAAAAATTAAATGGTTTTTTTAAAAAATGAGGTAGCTCAGTTTTCAAATAATCATGACATACACGGATATACTAAAATTCCTCAATGAGGAACCTCAGGTTTTGAATATTCATACAGCAACGTACACAGGATTTCATTTCGGGGGGGGCCCGGTAGTACAAAATGAAAAAATTCGCTTTGTAAACATGAATTTACTGTGAAAAAAATTCAATTCGGCGGGGGGGGGGGCGGGCCCCCAGGGCCGCCCCCCTTCGTACGTCCCTGTATTCATACCTATCCTCTAAGTATCTTTGTCTCATTACCATGTATTAAAGGGAATTTTCTGGCCTTCTTCAAGGTTCTCACAAGAAGGCACGATTCGAAGGGATAACATATCAAAATATGAACCAGTAAGGAAAGCAGTAAAGTCGGACGGGGCCGACTATATGATACCCTTCACCACTATGGGTATATTAAACAGGACTATTAACATGAAATTGGATGAAATAAAATATGTGATATTTATCTACATGTGAATCTACCTAGATCTATCCATAAAGTATGTAAATCGACTTCAAACAAATAAAAATAGGTCATCCGTTGGGCTATGTCTGTACTTCTACAAAACCCAACTACGTAATTCTATGCTCAAGTTTGTAAGTTGTGCAAAATTTGATGTCGATCTGACTAACATGAGGAATTTGATGCCCAATTTACTTGAAATCGGGCAAAAAAATATATATGGAAGGTCTATCCAAATATTAAGCGATTTCAAACAAACTTGTCACAGGTTAGGTTATACTAATTTCAGAACGTTTTGTTCCTATTGGTTCCTTGGTGCGTCAATCACTTAAAATCAATCTAAATTAAAAGGGAGCTATATCTAAATCTGAACCCATTTTCACGAAACAAGGCAGATATCACTCTAGGCTCAATTCAGTACGTTATGCCAAATTTCGTGCAAATCGAAAGATATATAGGGACTTTGGGGCAACATTTACATGAAATCGGACGAAACTATATATGGGAGCTATATAGAAATCTGGACCGATTTTCTCGAAACTTGGCAGACATCACTCTATTCTTAATTCAGTACGATATGTCAAATTTCGTGCAAATCGAAAGACATATGGGGACTTTGGGGCACCATTTACATGAAATCGGACGAAACTATATATGGGAGCTATATCTAAATCTGAACCCATTTTCACGAAACAAGGCAGATATCACTCTAGGCTCAATTCAGTACGTTATGCCAAATTTCGTGCAAATCGAAAGATATATAGGGACTTTGGGGCAACATTTACATTAAATCGGACGAAACTATATATGGGAGCTATATAGAAATCTGGACCTATTTTCTCGAAACTTGGCAGACATCACTCTAGGCTTAATTCAGTACGATATGTCAAATTTCGTGCAAATCGAAAGACATATGGGGACTTTGAAGCACCATTTACATGAAATCGGACGAAACTATATATGGGAGCTATATAGAAATCTGGACCGATTTTCTCGAAACTTGGCAGACATCACTCTAGGCTTAATTCAGTACGATATGTCAAATTTCGTGCAAATCGAAAGACATATGGGGACTTTGGGGCACCATTTACATGAAATCGGACGAAACTATATATGGGAGCTATATCTTAATCTGGACCGATTTTCACGAAACTTGGCAGACATAATTCTAGGCTCAATTCAGTACGTTATACCAAATTTGGTGCAAATCGAAAGATATATAGGGACTTTGGTGCACCATTTACATGAAATCGGACGAAACTATATATGGGAGCTATATCTAAATCTGGACCGATTTTCACGAAACTTGGCACATATCATTCTAGACCTAAATGATTAGGCTGTACCAAATTACGTGCAAATCGAGAGATAAATGCGGCCTGTACTTTGTTTACAATTTAACATGCACAGACAGACAGACAGACAGACGGACATGCATAAATCGACTTAGAAAGTGATTCTATGCATATTCTCAAAAGGAACCATGGGTCTATCTCGATTATTTTTGCCTGTTACAAACATATGCACAAAGACATTATACCCTGTACCACAGTGTGGTGAAGGGTATAAAAATCAAAACTGGAAAAACTGTGCACAAGATCGACGCGCCTGAAAATCGTTTATAATCTGACAGTCTAAGTTTCATATCAGAGATTTATACAATTGTAGACATGTTCAATTATTGGGCGCCATCAGACTTGATGTATTTTTCAATAAGATTATCCATTTGAAATATAAGTTCTACAAAATATGTACGAATCCGAGTACCGTAAACTCGAAGTAAATTTGTTTCATTTTCGTGTACTAAAGGTCTGAGAGTTCTGTCAATATCTTTATCTCATTTCTGTGTATTAACGGAACCCCCCATTCTCGGGGTCAAAAATTTTTATTGATTTAATTCGAATCTACACTAATTCAAGAATGTCCCTACAAAAATTCATGTGAAAATCTCAAGAACTCTTGAAGATATAACCGATTTATTGTGTCAGCATCAAGTGACGGCTAAAGGGCTTCTCAAACTTTAAACGCGTTTTTCTATTTTTCTATTTCTGTGTATTAAGGGAACTTTTCTGATCATCTTCAAAGTACCTAGTTCGGAGTCTTGGAGTTCTGACATTTTTTCGAGTACTATAACCTCGCAAGTTCTACAAAGTATGCACGTATTCGACTACCCTAAACACCATGTATCTCTGTTTGATTTCCGTGTTTTCGGAGCCCTGCCGTTCTGGTATTTGTACCAGTACTCGATTTTTTTTGTAAGTCTGAAAGTTCTTCGAAGTATCTTTGTCTTATTTCTGTGTATTAAATATTCTGACCATCAGACTCCAAGTATAATGTCTAACTTCAGTGAGTTAAAGGAAATGTTCTGGTCATCTTAATAAATGTTCTGGTTATTTCGGGGCCTTGAAGTTCTGATAAATTTTCCCAGTACTCAAACATCCGAACATTTGGGTGTGCCAATAAGAGTTTTTTTTCGATATATTACTAACACTCGGAGCTCTAAAAAATATCTACCATAGAGTGGACAGAGTTCCATTATTCTTCAATGATATCGTGTATTATTTAGAGGTTTTCAGCGTCTATGCCGCAGTAGCCCATTCCGAAGACCCTAACCCTCATTTTTTAGTGTGAGAGTTCCTTAAAGTATAGCTAACCCATCTGTGTGTATAAAATACCAGCAGGACATTTAGGTGTGCCAAAGTTCATAAGAATTCTACGCTTCGTTGGGATATCTTAAAATTCTTTCGAGCTTTTACAAACACAGGGAGCTCCACAAAATATCTATCAGAGAGTAGGCAGAGTTCTACCAAGATCTTAAGTGTCTATACCGCAGTAGCCCATTTAGGTATCATGGAGTTCTGAAAATTTTTTTTCGCAGAACCTAAGCTCATGTTTTAGTCTGAGAGTTTCTCAAAGAATCGCTAATCCATATGTGCGTATTTAATATCAGCGGAACATTTGGGTATCCTGATATTCATAAGAGTTTCACGCCTTGTTAGGGTTTCTTAAAATGCTTGATCCACCAGAGACTGAACAGAGTTCTATGAAGTATCCATGCCAGATAATTCCTTAAATTAAATCGCATATTATTTAGATGTCTGAAGTGCCATTGCCCTTGGGGGCCATTTGGTTTCTGAAATGATTTCCGAGTTCGAAAATTTCTGGATACCCATGGATGGGTTAAGTGCCGCTAACCCATCCATGGGTATCCAGAAATTTTGGTTATCTTAAAGTTCTTCCGAGCATCATTTGAATGTTTAAAAAATCCTCATGGATCCATGTTTCATTAGGGTATTGGTGTGGCCTTTAAATACATTAGGTGCTTGAAGGATCTTTGTATTTGAGTCCTTCGGTGATCTTCAAAGCACACATTGACTCTCTAAGGTCCAAGTTTAGTTTAGAATATGCGTGGATAATTTCGTGTTATAAAGTTTTTTCCGAGTCCCATGCATTATTTGACTATCCGAGATGGTCATACAATAAACTAATTTACAGTTACAATATTGAGAATCTCTAGCGTCATCGGGTTAACAGATAGCCACCAACCAAAATAGAAAATGCTTTGGTGACAATCGGGGTAGTCTTCTGTAGATGACTGTGGAGTCAAGTGGGGTTGAGAAGCGAGCCGTTAACTGGAGAAGTAGTTAATTGCAATTTGCTGCCTAGTGGGGTTACAAAACGAACCTATGTAAACGTCGACCGAATAGCTATAATAGCCGAACCTATGCCAACAGCCCAAACTTATATTTGATCCCCAGACGCCGCGTCACCTCATGTCAAAACTACTTCTAACATCAAATATCAAAACCTCGTCCCGTGTCCACCCCTCCTCAGATCCATATTGTGTGATTGAGAACAATAAAAATCCCACAACGAAAATAAATCCTTGTGACGACCCAAGCCCCCGCTGAATTTAGAAAATTGAGTTATGACCTTTTTCCAAGTACCATATCTTCATTTATGAACCTGACAATTCCTGGAAGTATTCCTGGTTCATTTGTTGGTATTAAATGCTTCATCCTGAGGTTCATGCGATCCGACGGCTCATTTAAGTGTATTTAAAGACTCACTTGGGTGTCCTAAAGTTCTTCTGATCTTCGCTCCACTTTTTAGTGTCTTGAGAGGCTTCCAAAATCTCATTTCGGTGTATCTAACCTGATCTTTCTTCCCAATATCCACCCCTCATTTTGATTTCCAAATTTTTCGGTCGGTTTCCGAATTTTCATTTGGGAGTCTAAAATATAGAGGTGTCAAAGCTCACCGATCTTCTATGTATCCTATCAGCTATATTTTTAGTCCTATAAAGTATTCACTTGATTAGGTTTCCGAAATCTGATATGTCTTCTAAATGTCAACGGCACATTTGGGTGTCCCAAACCTGATCTGTCTTTCATAGTATCAACACCTCCTCATTCGGGTTACAGAACCCTTCATAGCATCCACGGTTTCCCGAACCAGATCAATCTTCTAAGTATAGACACATAATATGGATTTCTGAGTTTCCTTTAAGGATTCCCACAACAGATAAGTTTTTGCGATTTCTTCATTATGGAGTCTCGAACATGATCTGATTATCTAAGAGTTCTTCAATTTTTTATACCCTTCACCACACTGTGGTACAGGGTATTATGTCTTTGTGCATATGTTTGTAACAGGCAAAAGGAAACGAGATAGACACATGGTTCCTTTTGAGAATATGCATAGAATCACTTTTTATGTCGATTTATGCATGTCCGTCCGTCCGTCTGTCCGTCTGTCTGTCCATGTTAAATTGTAAACAAAGTACAGGTCGCATTTATGATCTGAATTGGATGAAATTTGGCATAGGTCACTTATTCGGCCTAAGGACGAACCCTATTGAAATTGGGAAAAATCGGTTCAGATTTAGATATAGCTCCCATATATATATTTAACCGATTTAATGTAAACGGTACCTATATATCTTTCGATTTGCACGAAATTTGGTACAGCCTAATCATTTAGGTCTAGAATGATGTCTGTCGAGTTTCATGAAAATCGGTCCAGATTTAGATATAGCTCCCATATATAGTTTCGTCCGATTTCATGTAAATGGTGCACCAAAGTCCACATATATCTCTCGATTTGCACGAAATTTGGTACAGTCTAATCATTTCGGTCTAGAATGATGTCTGCCATGTTTCGTGAAAATCGGTCCAGATTTAGATATAGCTCCCATATATAGTTTCGTCCGATTTCATGTAAATGGTGCATCAAAAGTCCCTATATATCTTTCATGTAAATGGTGCACCAAAGTCCCTATATATCTTTCGATTTGCACGAAATTTGGCATAACGTACTGAATTGAGTCTAGAGTGATGTCTGCCAAGTTTTAAGAAAATCGGTTCAGATTTAGATATACCTCCCATATATAGTTTCGTCCGATTTCATGTAAATGGTTCCCCAAAGTCCCTATATTTCTTTCGATTGGCACGAAATTTGGCATATCGTACTGAATTAAGCTTAGAGTGATGTCTGCCAAGTTTTGAGAAAATCGGTTTAGATTTAGATATAGCTCCCATATATAGTTTCGTCCGATTTCATGTAAATGGTGCCACAAAGTCCCTATATATCTTTCGATTTGCACGAAATTTGGCATATCGTACTGAATTGAGCCTAGAGTGATGTCTGCCGAGTTTTGAGAAAATCGGTTCAGATTTAGATATACCTCCAATATATAGTTTCCTCCGATTTCATGTAAATGGTGCCCCAAAGTCCCTATATATCTTTCGATTTGCACGAAATTTGGCATATCGTACTGAATTAAGCCTAGAGTGATGTCTGCCAAGTTTTGAGAAAATCGGTTCAGATTTAGATATAGCTCCCATATATAGTTTCGTCCGATTTCATGTAAATGGTGCCACAAAGTACTTACATATCTTTCGATTTGCATGAAATTTGGCAATTTGCTAAGTTTCGTGAAAATCATATATAGTTTCGTCCGATTTCATATAAATGGTGCACCAAAGTCCCTATATATCCTTCGATTTGCACGAAATTTGGCATAACTTACTGAATTGAGCCTGGAGTGATGTCTGCCAAGTTTCGAGAAAATCGGTCTATATAGCTCCCATATATATTTCATGTTAATAGTCCTGTTTAATATACCCATAGTGGTGAAGGGTATCATATAGTCGGCCCCGTCCGACTTTACTACTTTCCTTACTGGTTTTTGTTAAGAATATTAAATTTTCAAGTCGTCGTTCCGGAACGAACTAGTTCAAATGAACTATTCCACAAAGGGAACGATGGGTACTAGTTCCGTTTCATTCGTTCATCCAGTACCTTGTATTTCATTTATCATTCCTTGTAGCTCTCTTCACCTAGTTCATTTTGATACAATCGTTCCTCTAGAACCTTCCGTTCATTGGCAGAATTAGATGTCTCGTACCAATGAACGATTGAACTATAAGAAACTATGGAACTATATGAATGAAGGAGTTCCTTTTGAGGAGCTAAACGAAAAATGTCGAATCGCTTCCGTAACGGGATTACCCAACTCTACAAATCCTCTCTTCTATTCACTTGAGTGTCTGAGAGAAATCTGATCTGCCCCAGACCTTTCATTTGACGGCTTCAGACATGATTTATTTTTAATGTTTAGCAGTCTTCAAAGTATCCCACAACATGGTTCATCCAAAATCCTCACCCCGCTTAGATGCCCTTTAATTCTTCCTATTACTCATACCGCGCTAATGATTTTTCTGAAATCCACTACCTTCGGAAATGAATCAATCTTAGAAAAATTGCGACTTCAAAATAATTTCACAATTCAGTCAATCAGTCATTAACCTCTAGATGGGCGGGGGGATTAATAATAGTTCCACGATCTAATCATAGGTAATGCCATTTGACGTTATTGCTAATAATCAATAATTATAACGCAAACATATATACAATGTATTGCCGATTTGACACGCTTGACAAAAGGCCCACCAACAAAAAATATCGTAACTAAAATTTGTTTTTGTTTAAATTGCAATAAATTGCCTAAGTTTTTGTTGTTGTTGCTGTTGCGCGGTACACGTGTAATGATAACACGAAGGAGATTTTCCAGGCTGTCATTATAAATGGATGTCGGAGCAGCGCAGCGCTGACGATGATGACGACAAATATCAGCTGCAACATATTGACTACAATGTTGCGGAGATAGATATCATCGTAGCGGTGGGATGTTGAAAGTGATTAAGTCTCAGAAGGCAAAGAAAAATAATATGAATAATCGTATCTGTTGAAATTTTAACGATCTGGATCAGGAACACCGATACGAAATTTATTCAAAGGAGTTCGAACATCAAAATAGGAACTTCGCTTACTTGAAAGTTTTTGTGATACCCAAACTATTAATTTTAGATTTTTTCTAATTTGAACTTTTCCGTAAACGGAACGATAGGTACTAGTTCCCGCTCTTTCGTTCATCAATTTCCTTTTGCTCCGTTCGTGAACGTTTCCTCTCATTTCTTTTCATCCCAATCGTTCACCTAAATCTTCCCGTTTATTCACTGAGTTAATACAGATTTTTTCCGAAGTACGGTTGAACTAATTGAATGAACTAGTTCCTTTTGAGAACGAGATTACCCATGTCTTAATAACCTCAACTATTTTTATTATTATTTTCCGCAATCAAATAAAGTGGACTTAGTCCATTTATCATTCCACCGGCAATAATTATCATTTACATTGTTGTCAATATCAAGATTGCAAAACTATTACCCGTGTCTGTAATTACACTATTTACTTTTTAGACACACGCGAAATAGTAGCAGAATAACTAAGTAAATATCTGATGTTATCTGGAGGCAAAGAATACTTCAGGAAAAAACAACAATGAATTTCGAGTCCAATATTTCAAATGGATAATCTTTTGAGACAATATTTCTAAACTTCATGATGGCGCCCAAACAAAATCTACATTTTGGGATGCATGCTGTTAATGCGGAACAGAACGATTGGAAATAAATGAACTAGGTGAACGAGAGGAAAAAAGGAACGACTGGAACTAGATGAGGGAAAGACTTGAATATATTACAAAACCCACAAATTATGAGTTGAAAATATTGACGACACTAAAAAACTGATTTGAAGAACTCGTGCATAGGCAGATCAGGTTTGAGACTCCCAAAATAAAGCTTGGATACTTTAAAACACCCCCAAAAAGCATATCTGGTTTGGAATTCCCTAATAAAATCTAGGAAACTCGAATGAGGTGTATATACTTTGAAGAATGATCAGATTTGTGAAATCTACACGATGCCATGACGCTATGAACGATTCTAAAAAAGTAAATCCTATAAATTTTCTGATCAGGACCGGACAGATCAAATTTCGGAGGCCCAAAATATATCCTAAAAAGTCGTGTATGCTTTGAAAGACTCTCAAAAACCAAATCCAACTTTAGTCACACCAATGAAATTTCGGATACCCAAATGAAGTGCGAATACTTTGAAGACAGATCAGATATGACAGACAGACCCTAAAGAAATTTCTGAAACTAAGACAGATGGGGTTTTGTACTTCTAAAAAAGGCGTGCAACATTGAAAGTATATCAAAACCAGTAAGGAAAGTAGTAAAGTCGGACGGGGCCGACTATATGATACCCTTCACCACTATGGGTATATTAAACAGGACAATTAACATGAAATTGGATGAAATAAAATATGTGATATTTATCTAAATGTGAATCTACCTAGATTTATCCAAAAAGTATGTAAATCGACTTCAAACAAATATAAATAGGTCATCCGTTGGGCTATGCCTGTACTTCTAGAAAACGCAAATACGTAATTATATGCTCAATTTTGTACGTTGTGCAAAATTTGATGTCAATCTGACTAACATGAGGAGTTTGATGCCCAATTTACTTGAAATCGGGCGAAAATATATATGGTAGAGCTTCCAAATATTAAGCGATTTCAAACACACTTGTCACAGGTGCGTAAATTACTTAAAATCAATCTATAAGGCAGACATGACTCTAGGCTCAATTCAGTACGTTATGCAAATCGAAGGATATATAGGGACTTTGGGGCACCATATACATGAAATCGGACGAAACTATATATGGGAGCTATATCTAAATCTGGACCGATTTTCACGAAACTTGGCAGGCATCATTCTAGGCTCAATTCAGTACGTTATGCCAAATTTCGTGCAAATCGAAGGATATATAGGGACTTTGGGGCACCATTTACATGAAATCGGACGAAACTATATATGGGAGCTATATCTAAATCTGGACCGATTTTCTTGAAACTTGGCAGACATCACTCTAGGCTTAATTCAGTACGTTATGCCAAATTTCGTGCAAATCGAATGATATATAGGGACTTTGGGGCACCATTTACATGAAATCGGTCAAAACTATATATGGGAGCTATATCTAAATCTGGACCGATTTTCTTGAAACTTGGCAGACATCACTCTAGGCTTAATTCAGTACGTTATGCCAAATTTTGTGCAAATCGAAGGATATATAGGGACTTTGGGGCACCATTTACATGAAATCGGACGAAACTATATATGGGAGCTATATCTAAATCTGGACCGATTTTCATGAAATTTGGCAGGCATCATTCTAGACCTAAATGATTAGGCTGTACCAAATTTCGTGCAAATCGAAAGATATATAGGGACCGTTTACATTAAATCGGTTAAATATATATATGGGAGCTATATCTAAATCTGAACCGATTTTTCCCAATTTCAATAGGGTTCGTCCTTGGGCCGAATAAGTGACCTATGCCAAATTTCATTCAAATCGGATCATAAATGCGACCTGTACTTTGTTCACAAAAATACATGGACAGACAGACGGACGGACGGACTTAAAAAGTGATTCTATGCATATTCTCAAAAGGAACCATGTGTCTATCTCGTTTCCTTTTGCCTGTTACAAACATATGCACAAAGACATAATACCCTGTACCACAGTGTGGTGAAGGGTATAAAAACATTCTGAACGAAGTTGGGATAATTTGAAGATAGGTTAGATTTGGGATACTTTAGTGGATACCTTGAAAGACTCTACTCGACTTGCTTGTAATCATATTTGGTACACCTCCGAGAGGCGTAGATGCTTTGAAAGACTCTCAGAATGCAAATCCTATTTGGGATACCAAAATTAAATTTCGGGTGCCGAAATGATTTGCGGATACTTTTAAGACATATACAATTTAGAATACCCAAGGGAATAATTTGAAAGACTATAGTCCACTGTTTTGGACACCTTAATGAACTTTCGGGAACCAAGACAGATGAGGTAAATGAGGCGCGGATACTTTGAAAGGCTCTCAAAAACAAATCCGATTTGGGACACCTAAATGAAACTTTGGAAACCAAGACGGATAAGATTTGGTATATCTTATTTTAAAGCGTATCAAAAAAAAAATCCGATTTGGGATATTCAAACTAAATTTTGGATACCCTTTTGGATACTTTTCGAAGTATCTAAAAGAAAGATTAGATTTGGGATATCCAAGTAAATACTTCGAAAGACTCTACACAAATGCTTTTGGGAACCAAGTCAGATAAAGTTTGCCCCACAAAAGTGAGGCGTGGATATTTTTAAAGCCCAAATGACATATCAGATACCCAAATGAGGTGCGGCTATTTAAAAGACAGATCATATTTGGAATACTCAAGTATATATTTCCGAAAATTTATTTGGGACACCCTAATGAATTTTCGGATATCAATATGTTCGGTAAATCTAAATAGGTAGTGGGATATTTGCGAATAATTTCATGACAGGTCAGATTTGGATACCCAAGTGATTACCCAGAGAAATTCTATTCTAACCCCATGCACATAGATAAAGCGTGAATATTTGACAAAAAAAAACAAATCCGTTTTGGGACACCCGATTGAAAATTTGGATACCCAAATCAGTGGTTTATACTTTGAGGACAGGTCAGATTTGTGATACCCAAGGGGATACTTTGAAATACTCTACCCTCCCATCTGAAACTTCGAAAGCCAAGACAGATCAGCTTATTATGTGTACCAAACTGAATAAGGCACCAATGCAAATCCGATACCAAAAATTAATAATTCTACAAAAAGACACAACTTACCTTCTCGGGAGGACCTACAGCAGACTTTGGAAGACTCTCAAAAAGACATATCTGATAAAATGTCGGAATCTTAAATGAGGCGAAGACATTTTGAATACATTTCAGATTCCTAAAATTGACGCTCGGAAATAAAGGGAGTTTGGATATTTTTCAGATCTAAATGGGACGCGGATGCATTGAAGAATTTTCAAGCATTCAGGCATCTGAGACTCGGATGCATTGGCGAATGTAATACAACGTTCACTAAAAACTCTCACACATCCGCATTAAATTGGATCCAGACACATAAATGAGATTAGGATACCCTGAATAATCTAATTGACCCTCGGATACTTTGACACTGGAATATGTTACCTATTTCAAAAAAAAAAAAAAAACTCTCATACATCCGCATTGGATGGGTTCCAGACACCAACGTGAGACTAAATTACCGTGAAGAGCTTTACGATTTACGCACTAAATTTGGCGCCCAATTCACTTTAGGAACCAAATAGCGCCTGGATATTCCGAACCAAAAGTATACGGATACTTTGAAGATCTTTCAGACACCTAAAAATGGTACCGATTCCATTAAAAAAAAGCTCTATTCTCCGCAGTCACCCTAATGAGACTCGGGGAACCTTAAAGAACTTTATGATGTATGCACTAGATGTAGCGCCCAATTAACACTTGGAGTCAAATGTAGCCGGAATAATTTACGGAAATAAATGAAGACCTTTCAGACACCCGAATGTTGTACCGATTTCAAAAAATCCTCTCACACATCCAGGCACCCAAATGACACTAGGGAGTCAAATATAGCCAGGGTATTTTTCAGACTAACTTTTCATATTTTTTTTCATACCCGAATATGGTACACAGCAGCATTGAATGTGGTCCAGACAACCTACTGTAAATACGGGAGCCAACAGAATTCTGGATATCTTTCAGACCTAAATGAGGAGTAGTTTTTTTTAAGATTTTTTCGAATTGGGTATGCACAAGATTGGGCGCCACCAATTATCACTCGGAGGACAAAAGAAGCAAGAATATTTTTCACAATTAAATAAGACGCGGATGGTTTGAAGACAATTCAGATACCCGAATATGGTAACAATTTCACAAAAAAAAACTATTACACATCAGCATTAGATGCGATCAATACAACCAAATGTGATTTGGGTAACTTGAAGAACTTTATGCTTTATGAACTAGATGTGGCGCCCAATTGACACTCGAAGACATAAATACCTTTCAGAGGTGCGGATACTTTGAAGACTTTCACACACCCGAATATTGTGCCCTTTTTACAAAAAAAAATCTCTTGCATATCCGCATTAGACACACAAATGAAACATGGGTATCTCGAATAACTTTACAATAGATGCACAAGATAAGGCGCCCAGAATATTTTGAAGACCTTTCAGAAACTCAAATGTTGTATCGATTTTATTAAAAAATCTCGGATACAGAAATGAAACTTGAGTACCCCGAAGAACTTTAAAATAACTGTACAATATGTGGCGCCCAATTGACACACGGAGACAAATAAAGCCTGGATATTTGTTATACATAAAATAGACTTGAGACTGGGATGCAAATGGAAAGCAGAAACCCAAATATAAACCTGAAAGTACCTCTCAGAATTTGATGTAGAATGGTTTTGGAAATCCCAGACACCCAAATAAGGTTTTGAAGACTTTTCAGATACCAAAGAAGGATCGCATTCAGACCTCTCAGCAGGGGCGGAATAACTTCGATAAAATTTAAGACAACCCAATAGATACATTGAAGAACTATTAACAACTCAAAGAAGAATTTTATGCATTCCCACATCCACACACAGGATGTGGGAATTCTCACAAAAACTCCGTGGCACCCAATGTCGCTAGGATATCAAACAACGCCGTACGTTTTTTGAAGACTTTTTAGGAATCTATTTGAATTTTGTGCACTTTGAAGACTTTCGGACACCTGATTGGGGTGAGAATATCATGAAAATCAGTCAAGTGTTCGAATGAGGTGTAGGAGCTTTCAGAAGTCTAAAAAAGTCATGGGAACCCCGAAAAGATTTAGATATAAAAATATAAGGTTCGGGTACATTGAATTACATTTAGACACCCAAATAACTCTCGGAATATCCTGGAGAACTCAGACGCGTAAGTAAGCCATAAATACATCATCGCAATTTTAGAGGGCTTGAACCCCCCCTAAAATTGTGAAATTAATGAACCATTCTAGGAGTGATTGTTTTCAATTTTTTTCTTGACCCCTTTGAGGACAATGGTCGTATGTTTTTCGAAGATTTTTAGTTTTTCGTTGGATTTTTTAGAGATTTTGAGAGAACCCCTAAAAAGACAATAGGCGTGGATTTTTTAAAGATTTTCAGAGAACACTTTAAAGGACAATAGGCGTGGATAATTTAAAGATTTTTAAAGGACCCCTAAAAGGACAATAGGCGTGGATTTTTTAAAGATTTTCAGAGGACACCTTAAAAGGACAATAGGCGTGGATTTTTTAAAGATTTTTTGAGGACCCCTAAAAGGACAATAGGCGTGGATTTTTTAAAGATTTTCAGAGGACGCCTTAAAGGACAATAGGCGTGGATTTTTTAAAGATTTTCAGAGGACGCCTAAAAGGACAATAGGCGTGGATTTTTTAAAGATTTTCAGAGGACGCCTAAAAGGACAATAGGCGTGGATTTTTTAAAGATTTTTAGAGAACCCCTAAAAGGACAATAGGCGTGGATTTTTTAAAGATTTTTAGAGAACCCCTAATAGGACAATAGGCGTGGATTTTTTAAAGATTTTTAGAGAACCCCTAAAAGGACAATAGGCGTGGATTTTTTAAAGATTTTTAGAGAACCCCTAAAAGGACAATAGGCGTGGATTTTTTAAAGATTTTTAGAGAACCCCTAAAAGGACAATAGGCGTGGATTTTTTAAAGATTTTTAGAGAACCCCTAAAAGGACAATAGGCGTGGATTTTTTAAAGATTTTTAGAGAACCCCTAAAAGGACAATAGGCGTGGATTTTTTAAAGATTTTTAGAGAACCCCTAAAAGGACAATAGGCGTGGATTTTTTAAAGATTTTTAGAGAACCCCTAAAAGGACAATAGGCGTGGATTTTTTAAAGATTTTTAGAGAACCCCTAAAAGGACAATAGGCGTGGATTTTTTAAAGATTTTTAGAGAACCCCTAAAAGGACAATAGGCGTGGATTTTTTAAAGATTTTTAGAGAACCCCTAAAAGGACAATAGGCGTGGATTTTTTAAAGATTTTTAGAGAACCCCTAAAAGGACAATAGGCGTGGATTTTTTAAAGATTTTTAGAGAACCCCTAAAAGGACAATAGGCGTGGATTTTTTAAAGATTTTTTGAGGACCCTTAAAAGGACAATAGGCGTGGATTTTTTAAAGATTTTTTGAGAACCCCTAAAAGGACAATAGGCGTGGATTTTTTAAAGATTTTTTGAGGACCCCTAAAAGGACAATAGGCGTGGATTTTTTAAAGATTTTTTGAGGACCCCTAAAAGGACAATAGGCGTGGATTTTTTAAAGATTTTTAGAGAACCCCTAAAAGGACAATAGGCGTGGATTTTTTAAAGATTTATAGAGAACCCCTAAAAGGACAATAGGCGTGGATTTTTTAAAGATTTTTAGAGAACCCCTAAAAGGACAATAGGCGTGGATTTTTTAAAGATTTTTAGAGAACCCCTAAAAGGACAATAGGCGTGGATTTTTTAAAGATTTTTAGAGAACCCCTAAAAGGACAATAGGCGTGGATTTTTTAAAGATTTTTAGAGAACCCCTAAAAGGACAATAGGCGTGGATTTTTTAAAGATTTTTAGAGAACCCCTAAAAGGACAATAGGCGTGGATTTTTTAAAGATTTTTAGAGAACCCCTAAAAGGACAATAGGCGTGGATTTTTTAAAGATTTTTAGAGAACCCCTAAAAGGACAATAGGCGTGGATTTTTTAAAGATTTTTAGAGAACCCCTAAAAGGACAATAGGCGTGGATTTTTTAAAGATTTTTTGAGGACCCTTAAAAGGACAATAGGCGTGGATTTTTTAAAGATTTTTTGAGAACCCCTAAAAGGACAATAGGCGTGGATTTTTTAAAGATTTTTTGAGGACCCCTAAAAGGACAATAGGCGTGGATTTTTTAAAGATTTTTTGAGGACCCCTAAAAGGACAATAGGCGTGGATTTTTTAAAGATTTTTAGAGAACCCCTAAAAGGACAATAGGCGTGGATTTTTTAAAGATTTTTAGAGAACCCCTAAAAGGACAATAGGCGTGGATTTTTTAAAGATTTTTAGAGAACCCCTAAAAGGACAATAGGCGTGGATTTTTTAAAGATTTTTAGAGAACCCCTAAAAGGACAATAGGCGTGGATTTTTTAAAGATTTTTAGAGAACCCCTAAAAGGACAATAGGCGTGGATTTTTTAAAGATTTTTAGAGAACCCCTAAAAGGACAATAGGCGTGGATTTTTTAAAGATTTTTAGAGAACCCCTAAAAGGACAATAGGCGTGGATTTTTTAAAGATTTTTAGAGAACCCCTAAAAGGACAATAGGCGTGGATTTTTTAAAGATTTTTAGAGAACCCCTAAAAGGACAATAGGCGTGGATTTTTTAAAGATTTTTAGAGAACCCCTAAAATGACAATAGGCGTGGATTTTTTAAAGATTTTTAGAGAACCTTTTAGGGTTTTTGAGGACCTCTTAAAGGACAATAGGCGTGGATTTTTTAAAGATTTTTAGAGAACCTTTTAGGGTTTTTGAGGACCTCTTAAAGGACAATAGGCGTGGATTTTTTAAAGATTTTTTGAGGACATCTTAAAGGACAATAGGCGTGGATTTTTTAAAGATTTTTAGAGAACCCCTAAAAGGACAATAGGCGTGGATTTTTTAAAGATTTTTAGAGAACCCCTAAAAGGACAATAGGCGTGAATTTTTTAAAGATTTTTTAGGACATCTTAAAGGACTAAAGGCGTAGATTTTTTAAAGATTTTTTAGGACATCTTAAAGGACTAAAGGCGTAGATTTTTTAAAGATTTTTTAGAACCCCTAAAAGGACAATAGGCGTGGATTTTTTAAAGATTTTTAGAGAACCCCTAAAAGGACAATAGGCGTGGATTTTTTAAAGATTTTTAGAGAACCCCTAAAAGGACAATAGGCGTGGATTTTTTAAAGATTTTTAGAGAACCCCTAAAAGGACAATAGGCGTGGATTTTTTAAAGATTTTCAGAGGACGCCTTAAAGGACAATAGGCGTGGATTTTTTAAAGATTTTCAGAGGACGCCTTAAAGGACAATAGGCGTGGATTTTTTAAAGATTTTTTAGGACATCTTAAAGGACAAAAGGCGTGGATTTTTTAAAGATTTTTTAGGACACCTTAAAGGACAATAGGCGTGGATTTTTTAAAGATTTTTTGAGGACCCTTAAAAGGACAATAGGCGTGGATTTTTTAAAGATTTTCAGAGGACGCCTTAAAGGACAATAGGCGTGGATTTTTTAATGATTTTTAGAGGACCGTTCAAAGGACAGTAGGCGTGGATTTTTTAATGATTTTTAGAGGACCGTTCAAAGGACAGTAGGCGTGGATTTTTTAAAGATTTTTAGAGGACCGTTCAAAGGACAATAGGCGTGGATAATTTAAAGATTTTTAGAGAACCCCTAAAAGGACAATAGGCGTGGATTTTTTAAAGATTTTTAGAGAACCCCTAAAAGGACAATAGACGTGGATTTTTTAAAGATTTTTAGAGAACCCCTAAAAGGACAATAGGCGTGGATTTTTAAAGATTTTTAGAACCCCTAAAAGGACAATAGGCGTGGATTTTTAAAGATTTTTAGAGAACCCCTAAAAGGACAATAGGCGTGGATTTTTTAAAGATTTTTAGAGAACCCCTAAAAGGACAATAGGCGTGGATTTTTAAAGATTTTTAGAGAACCCCTAAAAGGACAATAGGCGTGGATTTTTTAAAGATTTTTAGAGAACCCCTAAAAGGACAATAGGCGTGGATTTTTTAAAGATTTTTAGAGAACCCCTAAAAGGACAATAGGCGTGGATTTTTTAAAGATTTTTAGAGAACCCCTAAAAGGACAATAGGCGTGGATTTTTTAAAGATTTTTAGAGAACCCCTAAAAGGACAATAGGCGTGGATTTTTTAAAGATTTTTAAATTAAATCGGTAAATTAAAAAAAAAATACAACCCACACAACAACAACTACAACCAAACTGCGTTGTAGTTAATTAGAAAAGTAAACAAACATTTTAGCCAACGAAAAAAACAAAAGGAGGATACCAAAAAAATCCTCCGATGCAGCTAAGGTAGCCAAAGCGCAGGTCTGCTCACACCACCTTTTAAAAATGTAAAGACATCAACAACTCCCCAACCAAAATGTTTTCCCTTTTAATCTTAAAGTGGCTATTTTCACTTTTCATGGAAAGTTTTTTCCACAATTTTGCAAGGTCGTTGAACTTAAAGCGAGAAGGCATACCGACAAAAATAGATGGTGGTGGAAATGAATGGCACACAAAGCTTTTGCTGTGTGTCCACACGACAACTCAAAAAGTCAATGAAATCCTTGGAGCTTTTCAGTTACACACACGAAACGCAAGTGAAAGTAGGAGTGAGAGTAATAAGTGAAAGTGGAAGTGGAAGAGTGTAGAGTGAGAGAATGAGAAATTCCAATTGTGGCAGAGGAACCTAAAAGCTTTCACATTTAAGCCACAAGTGTGGGTGGACATCATCCCACACACTGCAGATTTTTCTTCTTCACAAGGAGTAAAGGAGGTGGTGGAAAGTAAAGGAGTAAGGGAGATGGTGGAAAGGAATTTATTTCCGCTTATTTTGGCCTTTGCTGTGAACATATTATTTGTGCCAAATCCCTTCCCCCCCCATGTCCACTTCCTTCAAAAGTATTTACTAAAGAAATCCAAAAGTCGGTTGCCAAAAATGTCCTTTGAAATTTTTGTATAAAAATCCAAGACATTTTTTTTAAATCCACACCTTGGATAGGCCTTCGAAAAAAGTCTTCTTTAAAAAATCCACGCCTTGGATAGGCCTTCGAAAAAAGTCTTCTTTAAAAACTCCACGCCTTGGATAGGCCTTCGAAAAAAGTCTTCTTTAAAAAATCCACGCCTTGGATAGGCCTTCGAAAAAAGTCTTCTTTAAAAAATCCACGCCTTGGATAGGCCTTCGAAAAAAGTCTTCTTTAAAAAATCCACGCCTTGGATAGGCCTTCGAAAAAAGTCTTGTTTAAAAAATCCACGCCTTGGATAGGCCTTCGAAAAAAGTCTTCTTTAAAAAATCCACGCCTTGGATAGGCCTTCGAAAAAAGTCTTGTTTAAAAAATCCACGCCTTGGATAGGCCTTCGAAAAAAGTCTTGTTTAAAAAATCCACGCCTTGGATAGGCCTTCGAAAAAAGTCTTCTATAAAAAATCCACGCCTTGGATAGGCCTTCGAAAAAAGTCTTCTTTAAAAAATCCACGCCTTGGATAGGACTTCGAAAAAAGTCTTCTTTAAAAAATCCACGCCTTGGATAGGCCTTGGAAAAAAGTCTTCTTTAAAAAATCCACGCCTTGGATAGGCCTTGGAAAAAATATTCTTTAAAAAATCCACGCCTCAGATAGACCTCAAAAAAATATTCTTTAGCGGTCTTATCCTCACTTAGTGGACCTGGCCTCCCTCTTTACCTTCATAAAACATTTATCCAAAATAATTATAATCCTATCATCTGTTGTATGTTTGTGAGTGTGTTTGTATGCGTTTTTTCTTCTTCTTCTTGATTTTTTTCGGTGACCTTTTATTTCCCTTGTCAACTTTTTTATTACGTCCACGTGCCAGTTAAGAACCGAATTTTATTTCCATGCTTCTTTGGTAAGGGGTGTTGTTATCTCTAATTTTTTGGGGGGTTTACGCATATTTACGATAAGCGAAAAAAAGTTGAAATACACAGATACACACTGACACACACACATACACAAAAACAAACTTCCGCTTTTGCATCTTATGTATTTTTTATTACCACGATTTGAACGAGAACGGGGAGAAAGGGATGCTAGGGACCGTGATTGTTATCTTCCGCTTTGAAATTTCATAAAAAAAAAGGATGTCACAGTGTGCGTAAAGGAGGGTTAGGGTAGTTTAGGATTTTCATTTTGGTCCTCGGAAAAAAATGTTCTTTGAAAAAAAAGTTATTTAAAAAATCCAAGCCTTTTGTAGTCTTGGAAAAAAAAAATTATTTAAAAAATCCACGCCTTTGTCTAGTCTTGGAAAAAAATATTTAAACAATCCACGCCTATTTTTATGCTATTTGTAGCTGTTAAAATGTTTTTAAACAATCGAAAAAATCTTTTAAAAATCCCTTTAAATTTCATTTTTGAAAAAATAGTCTTTTAAATCCCTGACCTCCCAGAACCCGGCATAGTAAAAAACCCCAAAACATTTGAGAAAAAAATCCCCTTATTTATATTGGGTATTTTTTATTTATTCCCCTTTCATTTTTAGTGTATTCCCCTCCCTACCTATTTGTTGCCTTGTAATCTCTCATTTGCACACACGTGTTCTTTCTTTTTTAATTTCCCACTATTAACCCTG